>NW_026555364.1:0-113152 GCF_029017545.1 Prosopis cineraria
ATAAAATAAAAATCAATGCAATTTAATAAAAGTAGAAAAAATCCATTAAACTTATTTTTTAATTTTAAAATACATATCTGTTTGTTTTAAAAATTTATAAGAAATATTTATAATGTCAATAAGAATTAATAGAAAGCATGTTGATTTGAATACAATAATAATCATATCTAGCACACAATGGTGAAAAAAGCTCTAGATTATATGAACTAAAACACACCATCTTACTTTAGTTGAAGTTTAATTCACTCCATATTTTATTAGAGAATCTAACGAGAAATATTACAATAAGGAGAAATATATTTTTGATCCCCGAACTTTTTCTCAATTATTGTTCCAGTTTCTAAATTTTGACTTAAATAACTCAATGTTTATAATTTATTGATTGGAACAACTCAATCCTTAATTTATATATATTATATATATATATTTAGTTTCAATACAACTTAGTTCATAAAATTTCTTAACTCAATAAAGTACAAGAACTAAGTTATGCTCCTCAAAAAATAAAAATACCCTTTTTTGAGGGTTAGGTGTTTAAAATGAGTCACTTTTTTATTTATTTAAAATAAAAAACTCTATTAAATAAGAGTAAATATGAAAAGAAGGTGTTAATTTGGAGATAACTAACTATTTTATCAGGGAGTGCGATTCGGTTAAAAATACTTTATATTTTAAATAAGAGAGAGTTTTAAATCAAAATTCAAGAACTAAATTGATACTTGTGAGAAAGTTTAGGGTCTAAAAATTATATTGTCCTTACAAATAACAAAACAAATATAAAGTTATAATCTAAGTAATTTTTTTTATTGTACACATGTATTTATGGAAGGTAATCATGTTCGAAGTATGATCAGATACTAAATATAATAAATAGTTCTTTTAATAAAAATTTAAATCTCAGTTCATTATTACAATTAATCCTTATCATTAAATTTACCTGTGTTGGTCAGTGAATATATATATTTTTTTTTTGGTGATGAAGCACCACAAAAATAATTGTCAACGTGTGGTTTATGAATTTGGTAGGGTTGCTACAAGACAAGAGTGAACCTTTGATTTGGTTTCTTTTTTTTTTTTTCCCTCATACTTTTCTTTTTAAATTCCATTGCCTTGCTTGATTTGCTCTTATCAAGTACATATAAATATATTATGGCGTCTCAAAGTTTTTCAACCCTCCAAAAAGGCAAAGAAAAAGAAAAGGGCAAACAATATTGGTTGAATTGAATCATTCTTTACTCAGTTATAAGGAAGAGTCAATCTGAATTGGAACCATTTATGTGTTCATCTCAGAGCCAACCAAAATGGAAGCTTTCTTAATTATTCCCCAATTATAAAATTTGCCATTAGGACTGTTTCGTTGCATCTTCGTGCCATGTTTTTTACACATTACCCGCTGGACAAGCAAATCAATCTTAGCATGCCAAAGAAAATGACACTTCCCCACCAGATATGGAGGATATAAATGACGATAATTTATTAACTCAGCCTGACGTCAATAATAAGGATGGCTAGACATTAAATAATGGGTTGAACACCCTTTTTTCTCTCTACTTCTTCTTTTTTTTTTTTTTTAAGAGCATTGATCACGTTATTAGAGTGATACAATTTTTTCCAAAATAATTTTTATCAAGAGTAAAATTATGTTTTTGTCATAGACTCGATATCTTTTTCATAGTCTTTGATTTGAAATAGTTGTGAAGTTTACAAAAAACGACAATAAGATATTTTGATTCATTTTGCAGTTAAAATTAGGTCTTGTTTCTGTCACTATCACTTTTAGCCCTTTGACTCACATTAGATGGTTAAAATGAATCAAAATGTTTTATTATCTCTTTGTGTGGGCTTCACAATTATTTCACATTAACAGATAATGAAGAAGATGTCGAGTTTCTAAAAAAAGATGATTTTATTACTAAAAAAATTATTTAAGAAAAAATGATCTTTAACCTTTAAATAATTAGTTGGAATTTGATTTCAACTTTTGTACTCATTTTGACAATTTTATAGGTACCTCCTTTAGATCATGATATAGGACATTTTTTTAAAATGACTCACTCAATTTAAAATATAAGACATTAAATAGATTTTATATATTTTTTCAAATATACATTTACTTTATTGCATTTAACTTATGATAGTGTTTTGAATAGTTTAAATATTTTATTTATTTCATTTAATCGTATGATTCAAAATATGTTAAAAAACTATAGAAAATCAAGATTTTGAAATTGAAAAGAGTGTATTGTTTGAGATTGTAGGTAGGGCCTCGAAAAATTGTTATTTCAATATGTTTTCTCAAAAAAAAAATATATCATTTTATATTTATACAATCTCAAATATAAAACCTCAAACGTACGCAACCGAAACCTCTTTCATATTAATTTTCTCATTTAGTCCCAAATTGTGAATTCCCTCTTTTATATTAATTTTCTCAGTTGGTCCCAAAGTGTGAATTCCCTCTTTTTTATTAATTTTTCTTATTTGCTCCCAAAGTGTGAATTCCCAAATATTTTTGGTCCCTTATATGTCTTTAATTCTCTGGTTTTGCTTTGCTTGAACCCAAGTCAAACGTCTTCCTCTTTTTACTTCTTCCTCTGCGTTCACACTTGACATCCCATTTGAAAAATCTGATGAAAAACCATTTCAAAGCATACGACTTTTAGTTTTACGTTTAATCCTTCAAATAGATCATCTTCCTTAAGTACTGAGAGCAAAGAATAAATCTCTTTCAATTAAATTATTATATATATAAGAGTTGGGATTAAAATTCTCAACTACTTTTTTTAAAAATGATGAGAACTTCTATCACTTATGTAAATCTCTTCATCTCATGGCATACTAAAGACTTTTGCTTCACCTTTTATTTCATTCGTCCACCACAGCTAATGGTTGGCATCGCTCTATATTCAATGAAACGGTGCATTTTCATATGAATTACTCCCACTATTCAATAAATGTTATTAGGTATTTAAAACTGAATTACACATTCAATGAGTCATTAATTGTTTTGGAAATTACATGCTGTCTCTATATTTATTTTTATTTAATAGAATGTTTTAATTAAAAAATTAGGAAAAATATATTTTTTATCCTTGCACTTTTTTTAGTGTTTTGAATCCCTACACTTTCATTTTTTGATATTCTAAATCTTTAAATGAATAAAGTATAGGAACATTGGACGAACATAAGACACCAAAAAATGAAAATGTATGGACCAAAAATATTAAAAAAAATGTAAAAACATATAACAAAATACAAGTAAAGTGTAAGAACTAAAATGTATGTTTTTCCTAAAAATATTTATTAATTACACCCTTAATTAAAAATATTTTTTAAAAAATTTATTAATTATATATTAAAAGATCTGAAATACTTTATATTTTTTAACATAATAGTACTTTTAAAAAATATCTTATAATTTTAAATGAATAAAATAAAAATTACAGGCCTTTTCAATCTGAGCCATTAGATGAATCAAACGACTATGAAGAGGTTAAAATTCCGTAAGCTTCAAGGGATTTCAGTATTTTCCCACCTAAAACCTAACCGTTCATTTTCAATTTCATACAATCCAAGAGAGCAAGACGATTGCTTGCATACAATATTGGATGATTGAAATATTCCTTTCAACTTTTATTTTATTATATTCTGTGCCTTTACTTTTTCTTTAACTCAGAGTCAACTTTCTGCCCAAGAAAAAAATAAAAACTCAAGTCAACTTCTTTCGTCCTTTTCCGCTGTGTTCACACTCCTGATCCCATTTGAAAAATCATTTAAAATACCATTTCAAAGGGTATGACTTTTTCATTTAATAACTTCAAAGTTTTTCTCAAGCTTTTGCTCCATCTCCATCGGTCCTCCAAGGTTCAAAATGGCATTATATATTCAATGAAACTGCACTTTTTCATATGAAATAATAATGGCTTTTCAACTAACATGTAGCTCAACTTGTTAGAAGCTTTAATATGTAATTGTCTTTAATATTGAGAGGGCTTATTACCGTTGTGGTTTGACCTGGCCCAATCAGGATGAGATGGGGTTTGAAGGGCTCTGGATGCCAGGCACACATGAAAACAAATGGCTTTTCAATCTGAATCTTAAGATAAATCTAACGACTAAGATGAGGTTGAAATTCCACATAGTTCAAGGGATTTCAATACTCTCAAATAAAATCCAAAAGGGCAACACGACACTTGAATGAAATGGAGGAATAAGATCTTTGGACCGAACAAAACTGAAATCCCTTGAACGGTATGAAGTCTGGATCCCTGAGATGAAGGTTGAAATAAATCTAACAACGAATATTCTTCCTGACTCCACTCAAGCAACTAAAACAAATTTTAATTTGAAAACAAGCATTTATTGTATTTCCACGTTCTACCAACAGCTTCAGTCACCGAAATATACAGTGTAACATATTTGTATTCACATAGTTCTTCAATATACAAGGGTATCACTGCTAAATAATGTACATGCAAAGGGCATGTGATTAAGTTGCCAAGAAGCCTGCATAGGTTGACCTTCTTTCCTTAGGTCCAGTCAGACTCAGGTTCCGACGTATGGCCCACGAATTGAGACTGGTGGGCCAGATGAATATCTCCATTCTCCACAAGCTAAGCATCTATCTATCTCAACCCTGTTTTCAAGTGTACAGAATTTGCAAGACCACATCTTGGACTTGACAAGCCTTTGTGCTCCACAGGCTTCACACATAAGGGCAATTGGCTGCAACAAACCGAGACATCATCGCACTTTAGTTCTGTCAATGCAATGAAAGTATATAAAGAGACCCAGCATTCATGAACATGCATTAGCTGATTTATAGAGATATTTCAACAGAGGAGCTGTTACTAATAACAAAAATCATATAAATGCCATGCTTTATGGAACAAAATTTCAGAGGTCAAACTCAGAAGATAGGTAATTTATGCTTAGCGATGAGCAAACTTTGGCGTTGAACTTGAACTACAACTGATTTGATCAATATGATGGTGTGGGTGGAGAGAGGGGGGAAGACTAGAAAAAATGCTCAGCAACTTTCATGTCCTATTATGTTTTAGGGCAAGCATCGTTTATCTGAGTCTCCCTTGCATTTCTATTCAGTCTTTCAGCACTACATTATAAAAATAGAAAAGAAAGAGATAACCCTAAAGAAATAAATTTGTGCAATGAGTTCTTTTATATGTTGTTTGGACACAATTGCAACATATAGAACTCGAGTCTCCACATCAGAAGGATGAATTCTGATGCGGGGCCTTCAAGAACCTTCAGTTCTAGCTGCCTTTGAGGGCGTGGTTCTAAGTTCTTATAATCAATTATTTTCATTTTTTTCATCAGACAAAAATAGGCCAATCAAGTAATAGCCTCCAAGAAAAAACCTGCATCTGTTCACTTGTTTCCCACCAATAAACAGCTTACATCTTTGCAAGTATTCCATCATTAATGCATGTACTCAAGTTTCACAAGGACCAGACAGATTTATCATATGTTGTGACTGGCCAAAAGCCAAGCCCCAGCTGTTTATTTGCATGATCAGGGTGCAGGTGGGGGAAAAAATCCAAATGATAAAGTCAACATTTTTGTTATCGAGCAGACAGCAATGCAGCAGAAATGTTAAGCACAAAAATAAATTTAAAAAAAAAAAACCTCCAACTTAAAACCATCAATACAATATTCCAACAACTTTACAGAACACATATAAACACATTGTACCTCATTTAATAAGGTGCAAGTATTGCACTGCCATTCTGCTCCACCATCTACTGTTTCTCCACCCACATTAGATTGAATGGAACTATCATCAGAATTCAAGGACATTCTGTGCCTCCCAGAAGGTCCAATCAAACTCATATTCTCATGAACGTGTGTTTCACCATCTGCAGACTTTGATCCACACCATATGTCATCATGCAGTCTCCTTTCTGCAGCCATAGCAGCAGCTTGAATTGGACTCAAAGCTGACTTAATGCTGTTGTCACCACCTAAACGCTGAGGTCCAGAAGGCAATAAAACCCCACGGTGTGCTCGGCTTTCAGCTGCAGCCAATGCAGCCTGGCGAACTGATGGCAGAGGTGGTTGACGGGAGAATCCACCCAAACGTCTCCCAGGAAGGTCAAATCCTTGCCCAGTACCACTGATCCCTTTGGCCATCAGATCTTCACATTCCTACAGGCAAGTGGAATCTGCATGAAGCACACAAAAGTGTCTAGGACCAAATATTAAGAGATAAGTATATGAGTTACCCAGTGATTTGTGTTAAGTTACTAATAATTCATGGAACCAAACACTTTTTTGTTGACCTCAACTATACACAATTTTTTATGACACAACGTAACAACAACCTCAGCACCAACGTGCCTCCCCCAACTTCTCTTGTAGCTTGGGTTTGTGGATGCATCCTAAGCAAAATGGGCTTATTTATATGCTATATAGAGGAAGCTAAAATCCTAGCATTTACAGCAGCAACAAATGTATTATATTGCCATAGATACTTGATATCTTTATTGAAATAAAACTTCAAAATAAAGGTAAAAACATATCCTTACAATTACAAAGCACATGTAATATTAGCACCATATGTACTATTATAGACTGCAGCAGTTGTGATTTATGACTTCTAACTGTTCTTTTATTTTATCAATTTTTTCAAAAGAAAAATAAAGTTTATTAATAGGAAGACAAGAGGACGAAAACAGAAGACAAGAGATCTCCTCAGTCAAAAGAGGAAATAAGACTCTTCCTCTCCAAAAGCTTTCCATTCCCTTTGTAAATCTATGAGCAACATCCACAAGAGACCAGAAAAATAATCCTTTCCCAAAGAAGATGACATGTAATTTCACCATACACAGCACAGGGAACATATTTTTTAGAAAGAGCACAAAGCATTAGTTACCTTCCTGATTTCATCCAAAAGGTTATAAAACTGAGCATTGTGAGGACCATGTTCATTATGGCAAAGTTCATGTAGCATAGTATCAACAATCTGCTCATAAGGGAAGAAATCCCATTCACGGTCAGGCCGCCGCAATCTTAGCTTTACCTCTGCACCCAGTCCTATATTCAGACCTTGAAGAGATGGATTGGCAGGACTGCATTCTAATGTTTTAGACAGCAAGAACTAATATGAAAGTGTACGTTTTTTCTTTTAAAAGAAAACAAAGGTAGGTGAATAAGAAAGTACCAGAATTCAGAAAGAATTTTGACTTTCCATTTCCTTTTCCTCATTATAGGCTGCACCTGTTTAGCTATCTTTTCAAGAATCCTCCTTGCTTCATCTTCTCCAATTCTCTTGAGGGGTTTAATTTCCCAAACCTTGTTAAGATCATTAAGATCCATGCTAAACAGTAAGGAAAAGTTCTTGACCCTGCTTCTGCAGCAATCACTAAAGCAATGAATGACAAACTCTGCTTAAATTATTCAGAAGCAACAACCTTCACTTTAAAATGAAAATTAATACATCACTTAACCTCAGAAGCCACATTAATTCAAGGCTAAAGGTGGAATGGAAACCCAAATTTTCCATTTAACCAGCTCAGATTGTAACAACAAGAGGTTGCTATAGAGATCCAAGGAGCAAGAATACATATAAAGGACATAAGACAGGATTTAGTCATGTCATGTCTAATGTGATTGTTGGCTACATGTTAGACACAATATGGCTTCTTCTTTTGTAAGAATCAGTGCTTCATAACAATAAATGAAAAGGAAAGAAAATCCAAAAGACTACTTGACATTTCTCTGAAAAATACTATCGAGTAATAAACCTCAATAGCATAACAGAGTTCAACCCACTAAAATTGAACCCATTAGTGTAAATTTGGTAAATGAATAGGACTGCAATACAAGTAAGAATCAGTTATCACATAGGCTCAAGCCAGAGCGTAGACACCCAATATAAAGAACAAAGTTCCGCCCACACTCAACATCCCAGGCTTTCCACTTCTTTGGTTGGAGGGGTTGAAGAATTCTACATAGCAAGTTCAATCCAATCCTCAGGCTCAGCTATATCTTAAATCCTCATAATGAAAAGGTTACTAGGAAAGAAAGATGCATCCAACTGAGTTTGTAAATTGATGATAGAGAATTGAAGGACACTCACCGCAATACAAAAACCTTGTCGACGATGAAAGGCCAGGAGGCTTGAAGATTTGATCGCAATCCGATGATTTTATGCTTTGTTTTATTTCGCCGATGCAAATCACGGCACTGGGAGCGAGAGATTCGTTTTCTGATCTTAATTAGTATTTGACCTTTGTGGTGGACAAAATAGTCATCGTATAATTATAAAATTCGAAAATTGGATGTTCAACGAAGTTCGTGTATTATCTACATTACATGATTTTTGGCAATAATAATAGGAAAAATAAAAATAGTTATAAAGGATGAGACGGAAAGGATTATCTAGACTGCAGAAGACAAAAATGGAAGCTGGGTCTTGCGGAAAGAAAATAGGAGTGAAAAAAAAAACAAAAAGAAATTTCGATTTTTTCTTTTAAATGTCCTCTTCCAAGATTTAAGCTTTGATTTGTGTTTTAGGAGGATTAGTTGTTCTCGCTAAATCAAGAATTTTTAAATAGTATCTCTTAATAAATTAATTAAATATTTATTTATCGTTATGTAATAGAATATTTTACTTAAAAATAAATATAAAATAATTTATTTATTAAGTATAAACTTTGAAAAAACTCATTAATTATATATTGAAATATTTAAAATGTCTTATATTTTTTAACATTTAATTTTAATATATATATATAAATAAAATATTAATGGAAATGATACTTTCAAATGGATGCTTCAAGCTAATGCACAATTTACAATTTCTTTTATGTATAATGTCCTTCAAAGTGCTCGTACCGAAGCTAAAGAGCAGATTTGGAATATTGTGTGGAAATGGAAGGGGCCATTAAGGATTCAAGTTTTCATGCGGATGGCTTTACACAAGAGGATTATGACTGCACAACAAAACAAAATCTTTGGCTCTTCAATGTTGTATGATATATGTGCCTTTGAAGTGGAAGATGTTTTAGACATTCTAAGAGATTGTAAGATTGCTCAATTTATTTGCAAAAAATTAATCCTTACTGAAGAGTGGACTTTATTCTGGCAAGTGAACAAATGTGGTTGGTTTTATTGAAATCTCAATAGCAAGATGCATCATGAGTTTTCTCCTTAGGATATTGTTTTTGGGGATATTATCCAATCTCTTTAGAAGTATTATAATGATCATATTTTCAATAATACAAACTCTAATCCTATTGAGTCAGTTAAGAAGATCACGAGCTTCGCAAACTTTGTGCATAATAGTTTGTTTATGAGTGATTTTTATTGTGTACTTTTGACTCAAACAAAAGTTAGGCAGGAATGTCCACCTTATGGGTGGGTTAAACTAAATGTGAATGGATCAGTGTAAGGGCATATCGAACGAATAGGATGTAGGAGCTTGTTTTAAAATGAGGATGGAAATTGATTGGCTAGTTTCATGTGTGACTTGGGATGTTGCTCTCCCTTAAAAGCTTAGTTGTGAGCATTTATCATGGCTCAAGATTTGTGAAGAAACTCATTATGGAAAGTGATTTGATTCCTATTTGCCAACAATTGCAAGATTTCTTAAACACAGTCAAATTGAACATTGGCAGTTGAAACATGGTGTTAATTTTCTAAATGATGACGCTGAGATTTTGGTCAAATATGTGTTAAGAGATGATAATGTTTGTGTGAATTAACTTACAAATAAGAATGTGAATCGAGCTGATCCATGCATGGTAATGGAAATGCTTCTTAATAAGATTATCTCTTTAACGAATCAAGATTTTTAGGAAATTTCAGTTTGTATCCAGAATTTTGAAAAGATTTTTTTTTTTGGCTATAATTTGAATTTTCTAATTTTAGGAGGATTACAAATGCACAGAAAAGGTAGATTTAGGAAACCATAAATCCAACTCAAATGAGGTTAAGACTAGGATTTAGCCCATAAAGACTCAAGCTCATTATTTTTTAATTATTTTTTTTAAATTAGTACATACTCATTTGATCTTATTTATAAGTTATTTTTAATATGTTTTAATAGAATTAAAAAAATCCTTAAAACTTAATTCTATTTAAAAATTTAATAACTTTTTAACTTTATTCATATTAAATATATAAAATTACAAATGTCATTAATATATTTTTTCCACCAATATTTAACGAGGATAAAAATTTAAAGATTAAATAATAATATAAAATCTAAATTATAGGATCAGGACCTATTTCAATTTTGAAGTTGATTTTGATACATTTTAGAATCAAAACGATCACATTTGTAGCAATCTCATCCTCATTGTTGTCATTGAATTTAAATAAACGTTGTGCCTCAACACATTGCAATTACTCTCTCTCTCTCTCTCCTCTCTCTCTCTCTCTGCGCGCGCGCGCAATCGCTTGACTGCATCAACAACGCTAAAGTTCTGGAGCTGGATCCTTTTCAATTTCAGCATGAAAATTATGTTTGTAAAATACTCTCCCCGTTTTAAAAAATATAAAATATTTTTAAAGAATTGAATGATAAAAAATATAAAGTATTTTTAGTCTTTTAAAATATAATTATTGTCTTTTTTTTTAAAGTATCCCTATTGATAATAATTTTATATTTATTAGAGAATATTTAGTTGAAGTAATATGAAAAGATAGAATTAATTTAAAAATAAATAATTATTTTATTAAAAAATAAGATTTGTATAAAAATATGAAATATTTTTAAATGGAAAATAAGGTCGAATCTTTTGATGACTTAATCGTTTTTCTTCATCCTTTGTAAGTCTTCCTAATGACTTCACATTCAGGGAACCTGGGATAGGAACAATAGTACCATACAGCTCCCTTGGCAATGGAATGTTTTTTTGGAGGCAAGGCTGTCATAGAACGCTCACTCGCTGAAAGCATTCTGGCATTAGTGGCATTAACATTGGACTTAGAAATTATTTCCAGAAGAGTATCATGGATGTGACATAATAATAAATAAAACTCTTTAAAATCTAAAATATCAATTTAGATAATGAGGATTGAAATAAAATTAATTTAAATAATGAAAAGATTGAACTAACCTTTGTTTAAATATTTTTTTAAAAAATAGTGCTCAAATTTACATGTAACATTAGGAAATTAACAATTAAAATTGATAAATTAATAATTGAAGTTACTTCATAGATACTAGTTGTGGATTTAAATTCGTTGACTGTATTTATTATAAATGTTAAGTTTTGGTACCATTTAAATTGTTAAAATTTAAATCAATAGTTATGAATTTATATTCTACTTAAGATTAATGAATGAGTAAGTTTATTTGAACCATTAATTTAAATTTTAATTATTTAAAATGTCTGTACTAAGTATAATTACCGAATCTAAATTGACTAGTTCAATCCTTATGAAGCAACTTTAGTTATTAGTTTTCCAACTTTATTAGTTAATTTTCCTACGCAACTTGTAAATTACTTTATTTAATTTGATAATCATTGATTTATTCCATCAATTTATTTGGACTTATGAAGCAATAATAATTGTTAATATCACAATTTTATTTATTAATTCTCCAATATTACTTATAAATTAGACTTTTTAATTTAAAAAAAATGAAAAGACTTGTTCAATTAATTTATTTAAATTTATAGTAACTTTAATTATTAATTTCTCAACATTACATGTAAATCTGACAACTACTTTTTCAATGTTTAAATAGATGTTATTTCAATTTCTTCATTATTTAAATTAATTTCATTTCATTCCTACTGACTTGAAATTTTAAATTTTAACCTTGCTTATTATTATGTCACATCCTTGGCCATATCCTAAAATTCTCCCTTGCATTTATGTCGATAACGCCACCGCTGTATCTGCCGCCCCTTTACTCTGTGAACGCCAAGCATAACTAAAGTTCAAATTCTAAGACCCAATAAAATATCATGTACGAAAACCATATTAAGCTCCGGTGGGACTATTGGGTAGAGGATTATGGACCCTTGAGATTTTTCTCTTTTGCTGAAATTAAAAGGGATGATCTTATGAAGCCAATCTCAGAGTTTATTGATGCCCACAGTCAATTGAGATGGAGTATCTTTAAACATTTATTGGCAAGCAATATTCTTACTTAGATCTAGCGTCTCTGTCAACTTAACTGTACTGATACTGGCAAATTACTATTAAATCAACCTATACTACAATTCAACTCAATTATTGAAATCTAACTAACATGACCTATTCTAAAGTGTAGAAGTTACCAATAGCTCAGAGAGTTTATACTTTTATTTGGTTATTGCTCAAGAGTAAACTCCTCACTAATTCGAAACAATTGAGAAGAAAGATGACCCTAGCCAAGGTTGCTCTTCATGCAATTCTAATGTTGAAAATATCAATCATGCTTTCAGAGATTGCCCTTTTACTACATTTGTCTAGAAAAAAATATTTCCAATTGACATTTGCACTAATTTTTTTGGCAAAAATTCACAATCTTGGTTCAATTTTGATTTATAAAGTGCCTGCATAATTTTCAACTGAATATTTCTTGAAAGATTGAACTAAGTATTACTTGCTAGAAACTTTAAAATATAAGGAACAGACGCATTTTCATTGATGAAGTTTTTATCCCTATCAGTGTTTTTTTCTAGATTAGTGCTATTGTTGATCACACTTCGAGATGCTTTTTTACTTATACATGTTTGATGTAATTTCCTGAGTTTTGCCTTTTAGTGTATCTTTTTGAAATCTTGTACAATTTTTTTCTCATAGCTATTGAATTTTCCCATTACACTAAAAAAAAAAGTAAAATATCCTGCACAAAATTAGAAAGATACAATTACATAAAATAAATAAATTTTACCTTTCAGAAAACATAAAATTTAGTGACATTTTTTAAAAATATAAATTCATTTAATAATAAAAAAAGGTCCAAAGTTGTCGGCCCCAATCTTTTTGGGCTCGGCAGTAAGCCATTAATAGGCTTAAACCATAAGCTTTATTTATCAATTTAGAGTCCATCATTAAAAAAGAGAATTATATACAAATTTCACTCAATAAAATTAATTATTCTTAGATTTATTCATTAAAAACTGAGCTTAGTTAAATTGTTAATATTTTAAGCTCAGTTGCCAATGAATGTAAAAGTAATTAATTATACTAGGTAGGACCTCAAAGTAATTCTTCTTTATTAAAACTTGGCCCTTGCAAGAAATATAAGCCTACTCTACAAAAAGCTGGATTAAATATACATCTTGTTGGAAAAAAATTACTCATTAAGATTAAGCATTTTCAAGTAGTACATTTAATTATCCCTATTAGTTTTCGAAATTTTTGAAAAATCCTAACGGTGGGAGTAACACTTGTGTTTGAAACATCAATGGTCAATCCTGGTTTAGTTAATATACAAATGTGCGTCACTCTGTTGAATAATGGAAGGGTTTTAATAGCTAATCAATTTACATTAATTGTGCTGAATAGTTATAATTTGATTTAAGACAATGATTATATATTTAAGTGGTTGGCAAAAAAAAATTATATATTTAAGTTCGAAATAGAAGTTGCCATGCAGCAACTTAAACCACGATGAAATGAGCAAAGACCATTGTTCATTTTTAAATCAATAAATGATGCACTTTATAATTTTATTAAAAAACTATATTTACAAAATCTACAAAATTAGGATTTATTTTTTAAAATACTGGCAGAGAGCAGAATATATGATATTGGAGTTTTTCTTTCGGTAAATTTAAACAGAAAAATGACGATTATTTTAAATAATTTTGTAAAAAAGTTTGAAATAAAAAAAAATGGCTTAGTGGATAATTGAACTCAATAAGCAACCGATTTAACTGTAAAACAGAGTCATCTTCTACCGACTCAGAATCATCATCAAGAAAATTCTCTCTCGAGAAAAATGGCCACACGTTTCACCATTACCTTACTCTATTGTCTCCCTTTCTCGATGATCCTTGCTTCTTGTGCTCAAGAACCTCAATCTGAACCAGGTAATCCATTTTCCTTCTCATTTTCTCGAGACAAATGTTGTCAATCTTTCTGAATTATTCCCTGCATTCTGTTTTGATCGGAGTCAGAGCTACCCGGTTACCTGAGTTTCGTCTCCAACGCCACCATCTTCCCACCGGAAGATTACTACGACTACATCATCGTCGGCGGCGGCACTGCCGGCTGTCCCCTCTCGGCCACTCTGTCCTATAGACACCGCGTCCTTGTCCTCGAACGCGGCGGCATTCCCAATGACAAACCCAACCTTATGACCCAAGACGGCTTCTTGACTACTCTCAACGACGCCAACAGTTACGACTCTCCGGCGCAATCCTTCACCTCCGAAGACGGCGTCCCTAACGCCCGCGGACGCGTTCTTGGAGGAAGCAGCGCCATCAACGCCGGCTTCTACAGCCGAGCCGACGCCGACTTCTTCGCCAACTCAGGTCTTTCGTGGGACCTCAAGCTCGTCAATGAATCATACCAGTGGGTCGAGAAGGCCATCGTCTTCGAACCACAGCTCAAGACGTGGCAATCGGCGGTTCGCGACGCGTTGCTCGAAGCCGGCGTTGATCCTTACAATGGTTTCAGTTTAGATCACTACATTGGAACAAAAATCGGAGGATCAACATTCGATAGCTCAGGAAGAAGACACAGTTCTGCAGATCTTTTATCGTATGCCAGGGCTTCTAATATCAAAGTCGCTGTTTACGCTAGCGTCGAGAGAGTTCTTCTTGCCTCTTCGTCTTCTTCCTTTGCTGATTCGAAGCAAACTGCGATAGGTGTTGTTTATCGTGACCAATTAGGGAGGTAACTAATTAATAGATTAACCACATCGTCAATCTTCTGAATCGTTCAAGAACGACGTAATCAGTGTTTGAAGCTTGAGATTTTCATGGCTGTGCAGGCACCACCATGCTATGACTCGCGACAATGGCGAGGTGATTCTTTGTGCTGGCGCCATTGGAAGCCCTCAACTTCTTCTTCTGAGTGGGATCGGTTCAAGACCTTATCTATCTTCGTGGGGAATTCCGGTGGCCCATCATCTTCCCTACGTCGGACAGTATCTCTACGATAATCCTCGAAATGGGATCAACATTGTCCCTTCGATTCCACTAGAGTCCTCTCTGATAGAAGTTGTGGGAATCACAGATTCAGGGGCTTACATTGAAGCATCCTCGAACCTCGTCCCCTTCACTTCCTCTTTCCCTCACTCCTTGTTCATCGGAGCGCCATTGTCTCCAATTTACATCATGGTGGCTTCCATAGTGACGAAGATAGCAGGGCCGGTGTCAAGCGGGTTTCTCCGGCTGTCCTCGACGGACGTGAAGCTGAATCCGATTGTAAGATTCAACTACTTCAGCAACCCTATCGACATCGGGAGGTGCGTGAACGGGACAAGGAAGATCAGCGAGGTGTTGAGAAGCAGAGCCATGAGAGATTTCAAGTTCAGAAACTGGTTAGGGGGCGAGGATTTCAGGTTCGTGGGGCCGGCATTGCCGATTGACGAGAGCAACTTTGGTGAGATGGAGGAATTCTGTCGCCGGACGGTGAGCACGATATGGCACTATCACGGCGGATGCGTGGTGGGGAGTGTGGTAGACGGCGATCTCAGAGTGATAGGGATTGAGTCTCTTCGTGTTGTGGATGGATCAGTGTTTGGTGTATCTCCAGGAACTAACCCTCAGGCCACCTTAATGATGCTTGGAAGGTAAATTTTTAATTTTTATTTGTTTTTTATTGCCGTGATGTGATGATTAAAGAGAAGAATTATGGGCTTTATATATATTATTAGGTATATGGGGTTGAAGATGATCAGAGAAAGGGCCAGACGCAGATGATTGGATTGGGTTGAAGTTTTGAAGATAAGTGTTCATACAGAGAAGGATCCATTTGATGAGAATGAGCACTAGTTGTTTTCGTTTGGTTATTTTGGGCCACACAAGTTTTGTAGCTTTTGTAAACACTGAATAACACCACTATGTATATATATTTGCTTTCATTGTGACGAGAATAAGTGAACAGTGAAATTTTAGACCAATAATATCATTGGGCTTCACATGTTGTATTACTTGATTTTTTTGACATGAAAGTATAAGTATTTCCTTATGAGAGAAAAAGTTTTGAAGTACAATTGGACACTCAATATAATTGCTCTTTCAAAAAAAATCAAACATTAGTTTGTTACATTGTGAGAAATTAGTCCTTAGTTTTGCAAGTATTTGTTAAATGTGGTTCATAATGATTTTTTTTTTTAAATATGAAATTTGAAATGTTCGTTTTGAAGTACCAAATTGATCAGTTAAATGAGAATAAAGCAAAGTCTTATGAACAGAAAATGACTAAAATGAATATGAGAATGTCTTAACGAAAATTTGGATGATACGAATTCCAACAACCAGGTCTTGAAACACTTATGGAAGCTTGATCTACCATTGAAATTTATCCTCTTCGTCTGGAAGCTTATTAACAAATGCCTTTTTGCTCGGAAAATCTTTGGACGTGACTCTCCTGAAACTTTAAAGCACATCATCCATTGCAGTTCTGCCAGAGCTATTTGGTTTGGAACTCTCCCATTGAAAATGGATTGTCTCCAAAGTTCAAACATTTCCCAGCGGATTAGAGAAATTTGTCTTCTCGTTAAAAAAAAAAAAAAAAAAAAACAGAAGAAGGAGCCCTCCATCAAATTAGCCAAGGGAATGCCATTTTTGGATTTGGATCCAATGAATAGATCTTATATAGTTTGATAACAATCATTTGATTTAATTAAACTGTAATAAGAGATTTTGTCATATAATAATAAAAAAGTACAAAAATTTTTTTAAGGAACAACATGTGTAAAGAGTGTTTCAATTGTGATAATTATTTTAAATTTTTAGAATGAAATGTATCTTGATAATTTTAAAATATTAATATAATTAAGTCACACATTAAGTGAATAAAGTTAGGTTACTTATTGAATGTAAATCTGCAATGTTCATTGCATTTAAAGTTTGGAACCTTGGATACAATGGTGCAATTGTCGAAGTCTAACCAAAGAGACTAACTTTGGCACCGAGATGCCACTTTCTTTAAAGGGAAAATTTTAGTGAGGACCTTTTGATTAGTCTTAATTTCATTCAAAGCTCCTGAAATTTTAAAATTTTACTACACGTGGGGATTGAAATAGAATTAAAGAACTAATTAAAATAATCTTATTATCCTTGGTGAAGCTTGATGCATGAACTTGTGTATCAAAATTGATAACTAATATATAAAAAATGAATAACTAATGTGGGTGAAATTTACAATTCTCATTAAAAGTATAACATCACTATAAATATAAACAAGTAAAATTAGATGTATAAATAACTCATATATGGAAGATGAACAACTAGCAAAGGTAAAATGAGAGTTATAAATTTATAATAGTGTTATGTTGTTAATAAAAATTGTAAATTTTATTTACGTTAGTTGTTCATTTTTCATATATCAATTGTTAATTTTTTTACAAAAGTTGTTCATGTGCCAAGCTTTACTAAAGATATAAGATCATTTCAGTCAACTCTTTAATTTTATTTCAATCCTCCACATATGTAGTGAAATTTTAAAATTTGAGGATTTTTGATTGAAATTAAGTTGGATTAAAGGGTTCTCATTGAAATTTTCCCTTCTTTAAAACCATAATACATATAGAAGATATTTGTGTCATTTACCCTTTTTTTTCCTTCAAATTTTTTGTTTAAATAAATTTTATTCATACCAAATATACAAATTATATTTACAAGTATTTTCTTATTGAAAACTATCACGTTCAATTTAAGGTTGGTCACTAAATATGAACACATTTTTTAATAAGGATTTGAATATTGATTTGTCATGTTGTGATAGATTAAACCCTTTTTTTAAAAAAGTATTAAATATATTTTAAAATATTCAAAATGTCTTATATTTTTAAAATTTTTAAAAAATGTCTTACTCGTTCCATCCCCACATGTTGAATGTTTTCTAAAAACTTGATTTATTCCTAAATATAAAATGAAAGAATATTAATTATATATTTTATCCACCAATATAATATAAATTTTAATATTATTAAAAATAAAATTAAAAAATTGTTGTGATTTTATATACTATCAACTAGGGACAGATTCAAAAATCATTATGTGTGGGGCCATAACTGAAACTTTATCTAAAAGTGAGAGTTAAAATTAATTTAAATATTTTTCGTCAACAAAATTCTGCTCATTTATTTAAAAAATTAAAACAAAATTTGGAGCATGGGAGGGCCATAGGTCCAGTAAGCCCTCTTGAATTCGTCACTGCTTTCAACTGAATAGTAAACCCGAAATGATATAAAGTATCACTGAATCTGACTCTATTACACTTATATATATGTTGAAATAGATGTTGTCATATTTCTATGTAAAGAATTGATTCCTTCATCAAATTCAGACTATGCTTGATGCTAGCTGGTATATCCGTGTGACACATATTTATTGAAAAAGAAATTTTAATGTAAATTGGTTAGTTACTTAAAATTTTTCATAAAATTATGAACTATAAATTTTGAGTGAGCCTTCTAAAAACTTGTTTGATATACTGTATAGAAATAAATTAGGCTTGATTTGTTCATAGTTAGTTTTAATTTAATTTCATTTGGGCTTTGCCTTCATGTATCAGGGGTCTCTTCCTTTCCTTTCCTCCCTTTCCCTTCACTTCTCCCATCTCTATCATTTAAATTTTTTTATTAAATAATTTTTTTAAATAAAAAAATTAATGAATGATAGAGATGGGAGAAGTGGAGGGAAATGGAGGAAAAGAAGGTGGAGAGACTTCATCTCCTTGCCTTTATGTACCAAAAAAAACAGCAGGGATATAATATTAATATTAAAGGCGACCTTCCCAATAAATCACATGAATGTGATGAGAGAGAAGATGGAGTCTGAATTGAGAGAATAGGGGTAACTTTTTGATTGAAGTGGGGGGAAAAATAATTGTGATGCGGGATCGCGGCTCTGCATTATGCAATGTTAAGGGCATTTAACCAATGAGGTTAAAAAACAAACCAATGAGGTTGTAACGAGAATAATTAATTTAAATTAAATCTCAAATGTTAAGTTTTAAAAATTTATAAATTTAATTTTTAATTTATATTTTAATTATGATAAATTTATAATTTATATTTTAAATTTTAATATAAAATTTTAAAAAATAAATTATAAATTCATCCAATGAAGTTATAAAAACATGCAAATTCATTTAATTTAACAGTTAATACATCATTTGAATTAATTAATTTTCTTAAAATTCACGTGTTATTTTTGAATTTTCAAAGCTGTCACTTCTACATTTCCTCCACCAACTTCTTTTCCTTTGGCATCGTTATTATGTAGCTTTATTCAAAGCACCCAGGTGGTCCATTCTTCTCTGACCTTTTTTTTTTTTAAGAATTATTTTCCCACTTTTATGAGAAAATTTCATTTGAAATCCCTTGACTACAGGGGATATTGTGAACCAAACTCAGACTTATTAACTTAAAAAAATTCAAAAAAATCTTATGGTTGGATTTGAAAGATTTTAATTTTTTTTTACTTTATGTTCGAATAAGCACAGTCTAATTTCAAACTCAAATGCACTTAATTTAAATACATAAATTATTATTATTATTAATAAAATAATATAAATTTGAAAATATTAATTTTAAAAAATAAAAATTGAAAGTAGATAAAAAATGACATAAAATAATATTTAATCATTTCAGCATTTAGATCAATCCAAATAAATCCAAAAGCCTGAAAGATTAGGGTTAGGTTTGATTGTATAGGCCTTTTTCATATGGTAAGCTATTTTAAGATTGATCTGAATAAGTTCGACAAGAATTGAACTTGACTCGAATAAGCCTAGTCACCAAATTACCGAGTCTACCCTTGACTACATTTAATTAAAAAGAGAGACCCTCAAGTTCTAAAATTTACTTTAGAGCAAGGGCGCTATAATAAAATTAAAATGTAGAGTAAAATTACCAAACTGTTCCTATTGAAAGACAAAAGAAAATAGCAATTTGTGGTGTGAAGGAAAGAAAGAATCGTGTCGGAAGGGTTTCTCCTATCATTCTCACAACCCCACCACAGGCATTGTCTTGAAGGAACGAAAGCTCCAGAACTGCAAAGAGAGTTCGGAGACATATCATATTTGGAGGATAAAATTCTTTGCAACGTGGGCTCTGGTGGCTGCAATGCCGTGTCAGGATCGGGGGCTTCAAGATCATTTCAGTGTTCCACGAAATTTCTCATTGGCAACTCCTATGATGTTCCTTCATGAGAGGATCATGGAGGAGTCAAAGAAGATGGAGAGGAAAAATGCTTGTGGATTGTTGAAGGAGAGTCATCAGATTGAGACGTGTGCTAGAGTCATGAATGAACTGTCTAATTCTGTCCAATTTCCATTAAAGCAAAAGAAAGAAGAGGAGAAAATTATATACTAGGTTCAATTGAACAACAAGGAGAAAATTATGAGATATTACTATTAAGAGGTCACGTGAAATTTCTAAAATATTTTTAAATTTCAAATCTTGCATACATATAATTTAACAAAGTGTATTTATAAGTTGTCATTTTCCTTGCAACCCTTTAACCAAATTGTAAATGAACAAGATTTGAAATTTAAAAGTATTTTATAAATTTTATGAAACCTCTTAATAGTAAATTCTTTTTTGTAGAATTTAGGAGTAATTTTTTCAATAATAAACTTGGATTAATATGTAACACTTGATTAAAAAAACACTTGGCAAGAGTATAATATTAAAACCGACATTCACAATGAATCACATTAATGTGATGAAAAAAAAGATGAAGTTCAAGAATTAGTTTGATTGAAAGGGAGGAAGTATTTAGCTTGCAAACATAGAAGGGATCCCCTCCCCTCCCCTCCAAATCGGAGGAATTAGGAGGAGAGGGGTATAATTTTGTTAGACAATAACTAATATATCCTTTATTTAATTGTTACTCTTTATTTTTTTAACCAAATTTAGCAATGAGATATTTTTAATAATATATTTAATAATAATAATTATTATTCTATATATTTAAATGTTAAAAACATTTATTACTATATTTTATTAAAAAATAATTTTAATAATATAAGGATAAATTTGTTTCTATATTATTATTATTATTTTTCTTCTCTTCTAAATTAAATAAGATAATATTAAAATTTTTTCCTTTCCTTTGTCAAAATTCCTCCTCTTTTTCTTCTGTCACTTTTATTAAAATCACTCCTCTTAAAAGCAAAGAGGCCATAAGTTAAAAGCGTTGGGGTAACTTATGGATTCAAGTGGGTAAAAAATAATTGTGATGCGGGATCGCGACCATGGATCATGCAATGTTGTCGGCATTTAACCAATAAATGGCTGGTACAAAAAAAAAAAAAAAACAATAATTGAGATATTTGTGCACCTCGCAATTGTTAGTCTTGTGTGCTTTTAAATTTTGACAAAAAATAAAATATTAAGATTTTTAAAAAAATAATTTTAAATCTTTCACTTTATTCAAATCTTATTATAAATTTTTATATATTTTTTAATATTTTATGTCTTTATATTTTTATTTTTTAATATTTTAAATTTTTATAATATTGTTTATGAGAGATTTAGAGTACTAAAAAATAAAAATATTAAGACTTAAAATATTACAAAAAAATATAAAAATTCATGATAAAATTTAAATAAAATATAAAAATTTAAAATAATATATATTTTTTATCTTTGTAGATTATTTAAAGCAAAGATATTTTCAAAGCTATCACCACCTCCACCAACTTCTTTATCATTGTCATCATGTCCTCTTATCCAAACGGACCCAATTAGGTGGCCCTCTGTCATTTCTTCTCTCACCTTTTTTTAAATAAAAGAATTATTTTCTCACTTTTATTTGCTCACTCCCTCTCACTCCAAAGACCATTCCAACTTCATGATACGCTGTTCTTTTTTTGTAAATTTCTGTTCTCTCCCTCCACTTTTGTTCCCACCCGGAGCGTAACAAATAAATCTATTGATAATTTCTTCTTCTCGTTATAATATAAGTTATTTTTTAAAAGCACATTTTAATTTAAAATAAAAAATATTAAATAAATTTTATATTTTTTCTATTTATATCTTTACTTTTGTTATTCCTTATCTTTAAATGCTCTATATTTAAATACTATACATGTAATATTCTAAATTCTTGATACAAAATGTTAATTGTTAATTAAAAGTAAATTAATAAATTTGTAGATTAATTATGTAATTATGAATTTGGATGGTGAATTAATATTTTGGATTGTTGGACTAATATGTGATTAGGATTGGAAGAAAGTAGAGCTGGCCAGGATCATGTGGATGAGTTAAAGTGAGAAAAATTTCAGTTAAAGAGCTAGCTAGGATCATGTGGATGAGTCAAAGAGTTGTTCATGTGCCAAGCTTTACTAAAGATATAAGATCATTTCAGTTAACTTTTTAATTTCATTTCAATCCTCCACATATGTAGTGAAATTTTAAAATTTGAGAATTTTTGATTGAAATTAAGTTGGATCAAAGGGTTCTCATTGAAATTTTCCCTTCTTTAAAACCATAATACATATAGAAGATATTTGTGTCATTTACCCTTTTTTTTTCCTTCAAATTTTTTGTTTAAATAAATTTTTATTCATACCAAATATAAAAATTTTCTCAGTGCACCGCATCTCATAGAGCAAAATTTTGATTTAAAGGATAGGGATAAGCTCATGAAGAGAGGAGGGAAAAAAAAGGAAAAGAATAACAGGGAGAGAGAGACAAGAGTTGCTATGCTAGGGCAAACAAGTTTGGACACTTAGGGGATAGCTCTGACCTTTTGTCTATCAAGTAAGCTTAGTACTTTCCTACTCTTCTATTCTACCCTATTTTTTTTTGATTTGGGGTTTAGAAAGATTGAATTGTAAGATTTTGAAAGGTTGATTTTTGGCCCAATAGCCGTTAAAGAGTTATTGAAAGTTAAATTAAAAATTTATAATTAATTTGGTGGTTAATGATTTAGCTTTAAAGCTTTAGGCTCAATTCTAGCCTTAATTGTGAGGTTTTAAGCGTGAGAATCTTATATTGATAATAAGGAGGTTGGTAGGATTTATAAAAAGTTTGTAGAAGTTGATTAAGACTTAAGAATTGTCTAAGGAAAGAGATTAGAAGTTTAAGTTAGTTTAATTGTATTAATAAGTACTTGTGCCTAATTTGAAATAGGCATATAATGTTTAGTCTTTGTAGATCATTGTGGCTCAAGTGTTTATTGAGTGATTCAAAGTGAAAGGAACAAAAGTACTATGAGTAACTTTTTTTGATAATAGAAAGGTTGAGGTAACTGAATAATTCATGTTATTTATTGATTTGTTTAAATGTTTACAATTTGTTCTTTTATAAATACGATATTACATGTTTTGATTTATAAAGTATATGATTTTGAAATTATAAGTGATAAAAAAATTTTTGGATTATAATATATATATTATTGATACTGTTTTAAAATTAATTGTAACAGAATATGAATGTGAATAAATGTGTGAACTGCATTATATATGTGCAAAAGTCATGGTTATGATAGATGGTGAGAATTCACCCTGGGTGATATAATATTTTAAATCTATATGATAGGGCTGGTACTATAGGGCATTCGGTGTAACATGTGATAGATTATTACTATGGGATATTTGGGCAATTATGACATGTTTATGAACTCTTTAGTATTCAAAAGGGTGTGGTGTTAGAGTATACAAAACCCTAATTATGTGTAATAGGAAGAATTCATAGTTTGAAAGTGAGATAAAAACACTTTGGCCATATAGTTCTTCTATGGAAGATGAGCTCGAATAAGTTTATAAGGAAATTGGTCTAATAAGTAGCCTCTAGATTCAATCAGAGATAAATGCAGAGGTTCAGATAGATAATATGGTCATGCATGTGATATTAATTATATAAATATGTGTATATTATGGAATGTGATTGATCATAGTATTTTATATACTTCTTTATGGTTTTACTTGTTAATAGATAGTTTTAGATTATTTTAATTACTAAAACTCTGTCTCACCTCATGATTGTTATGTTACAACTTCAGATACTGATAAGAGCAAGGGGAAAGAATTGGTTCAAGAGTAGCAAAACTACTCTTGTATGGCTCTATTTTAGTATGCGTAATGAATGTATATAGATTAGTTCTTTATAAATTTTTATAGAAATGCATAACACTTTTGGGTTGCACTTGTATGATTTTGTGGTATAGTGTGGTGTGCATCTTAGCCCTAAAATATGTGATAAAGTGGTTAATGTGATAGGAGGGCTGAGATATTATTATAAGTGCAAATATATATGTTTTCTATGATGTTTGAGATTTGGCCAATATATGATTTTTGTATTTAAATATGTAAAGTAGCCTTGTATTGTGATTTAGGGTGTTTCAGTGGCTAAATTGTGTTGTAAATTCATGATTGATGATGCAATTATTCTATCAGGTGAATATTATCTTATTGGATGTAAATGAGGCCTTGTGTGAGGCTAATAACATAAATTTGTGATTTGAGACTCTCAGATGTGGTAAATTGACATAAAGTGGTCATTTTATATACACGTATCTAATTTTCAAATGAAATATCTGATAAAAGTGAAACTTATGCCATTAATTAGATTATAAAATAAGTTACATGCGGGGATTTGAATCACTCTAACCGAAATTCGTATGTGAAAATGACAGACATCAAAAATTCATTCTAGACGAGCATATATAGTGGCATATGTGTCCTGATAGGCAAAATAATGTTTTTGCCCTTATTTTTTTTAATGTGTTGTGATTATGCATTCTTGATAGCTTCCATTGTGCATAATTACATATTTTAAGTTTAAACATGTTTTTGAAGGAATTTGAGATCCCAAACATTTTCAAAATATTATTTTTATATCATTTTGCTCTTATATTGTTAAGGTAAGTGTGAGAGTTTAAGGACTCTCAGTTACTTTTATTTTGAGAATGTTGTTACAGTTTGATAATATCACGGCGGACATTACAATACACATGTCATGTTACTAGGAAAACCTAAAGGCATAAATGGAAAGATGTTTTTAGGAAAATAAGGCTTCAATTGACATTTTTTTGTAAATCATGAATCAATTAATAATGACAAATATTGTAGCATGGAAGGAGTAAATGATAAAATAGTAATCACTCCATTCTAAGTTCTAAGATTACGTTGGGTGAAATTTGTGATCCCAAAATATAAGATAGTTTGAAAAAAATAAAATTTTATTAATAATATTTTTCTAATATTACCCTTCAAATGGGGAGAGAATTGAAATGATTGTAAATTTAAAGTTATATTAAATGAACAGTATTTTTTAAAAAATAAGTTTGTAAAGTGTCATTATTGAACTTTATTAATATAAAATCCATGGAAAGACAAGTAAGATTACCCTTAGTAATCCTCCTTAATCTCCAAACATCCTAGTAATTAACAAGTTTATCAAATTTTCACAAATGGGATCTCAAGTTTTTAACAATTTAAAACGTCCCAAAAAAATTTTACAAATGAATATCAGAGTTCATTTTATATGCGGAAGCATGAGATCACAAAAAGAATTAGTGCATTTGCTTAAAATTAAAAAACATTGAAACAATGCAGGAAATAAGGCATGCGTCGTGGCTCGTCACAACTGCGCCGCGGCTTGAGCACCATATGTCGTGGCACATTGCACGCTTTTTAATAGCAATTAAGGTGACTTCTAAAACATCCCATTTCTCCATCCAATATCTGATTGACGTAATCTAGGTGTCTATAGAGAGTTTTCTCTTGGCTCTAACTATTAGCTTTGGTTTTACAATCAAATTATTTCTCAGTAAAAAGTTGAATACTCATTTTAAAATTCCCTCCCTTTTACCATTTTCACATAACTTGAGTGCCCAAAACTCGTACCAAAGGCCCAAAGCTATAGATACCATTCAGACCATACTTAATAGACTAATTTAGACATGTGTAATGCACCACATTACTAACAATACTTATGAAACAAGTTTTCATTACACATCCTCTTAATCTCAAAAACAAAAAGAGGAGTTCTAATCTCATAATTCATCAACGAAATTCATATGTCATAAATGACTTTTACTTGTACTAGTATTTTGGCTCTGCTATAGATCTCACAATCCATACACATACACCCTAAAGCTCAAAATACATTATATAAAAATAGGCTTAGGCTCAGGTGGCCCTCCAAGCCCTGTTATCTTTTTTTTTTTTCACAATCTATGTAAAAATGATGTATAGAGAAAAAACCTAAGGTTTAAACTTCTCTATTTATTGATCTCTTGAGTTTTACTCTCTCAGCCTTCTTTGTTTGATCGAAAGTCTCACTCTTTTAGCTTGAAGATTGAAGATTTCATAGTCATTTATCTGCTCTCCTGTCAACCGTCACTTATCTCTACCTCAATTGACATCTTTGCTCTCATGTTAGTTTTCAGTCATCCCTTCCTCATGTCTAATCTTTGCCTCACTCAGAGTCACTCAGCTCTCCCTCCCACATCTACTTGCCTTGTTGCCCCTCACATTTATCGCATCTACTCTCCCTCACACCTCTCACAATTTGCTTTCCACTCGCAGCTATTGTCTTGCCATAGGTGCTAGGTGGCGAATGGCGATACTTTAATCTTTTCTTGTTTTAAATGAGTACTTTGATTCTCACCAAGTTTAACCAAATTAATTATTTTTTTAGCCAACTAGAATAACTACCTTGATTTATTTTATGTTTAATTTTAAAATATTCTAATTAAATTATAATACTACTTTTTTTTATTTTTTTTGTAATCAGGCTAACAGGTCTGCCTCTGAGCCATTTACATAAAAGTTGGGCCTTAAGATTTAGGGTAATTTTGGAAAATTGGGCTTTAGGGCTTGAGCCCCTAAAGGTCGAACCCACCTGTATCCCAACTCTAGACTTCAAGGGGCTCAACACTCCTGAAAAAAGATTTTAAGGGTACTCAGTGCTCTTGGAAAAAGAGTTCAGGGAAAAATTACATAAAAAGAAATGATCAAAGTCTTATATGTCACTGTGTGTGGGTCCTACGTACATGTCACGTTAGCATGTAACGATAGAATTAACGGTTCATTAATAGAAAGGATTTTATGCTCTTTGAAAAAATAGTTTAAGGGTAAAATTATCCTATTCAAGAGTATAGGGTACCCAACACTCCTAAAAAATAAATATGAGAGCAAAATTAAACCTTAACACTATATTATAAAAATGAGAATATGATTCTGTTAATTGCATTATATGTGTGAAAGGTCATGATTATGATAATGAGGGTAGGAGTTCACCTTAGGCAGAGTAATGTGAAAAATCCATGTGTCTATTTAGGTGAAATTGACCTTTTTGTCCCTATTTTCTTATGTAACATAATTTTACATTCCTATTTGCTTCAGTTGTGCATAAATATCTATGATTTTGAGTTTAAACATATCTTTTAAAAAATTTTAGGATCTCAAACATTTTTAAAGATTTACTTTCTATATTTTAACCTTTATTGATTATGGTAAGTATAGGAGTTTAATGACTCCTAATTACTTATTTGTATTGATTTGTAGTGATTAATCAGTAATGTCAAGGAAGACATTACAGGGTGACGATGATATTCTTTATTAGAGGCCTTCCTCTAATGATAATTTCTCCATTAAATCTACTTATGAGCTATTAGGATTCAAAAGGACCAAAATCATTATGATATCTGATCTAAGATGTGGAAGTAGCCTACATATGAAAAAAAATTAAATTTTTCTTTTGAAAAACAGCTTAGGATAAGCTCCAAGCCAATTACACACATACTAATGGAAATAGCCCCAACAATATATTTTCCCTCTTGGTTATGTGTTAACTCCCCTGTCTCTTCTATTCATATCTTACAAGACTGTAAGGAAGCTCATGATCTTTGGGGAAAAAAATTAGTAGCAACAACCTAAGACTCCAATCTAAAATCAACCATTTGAGCACAAGAGATATTAGATATGAAGCTAAATGGAGCTATTTTAAACCTGGATGGTTTGGATTCAATATTGATAATCCAATCAACATCAATGGTACTGTTGCTTATGGAGGCATGATTAAGGGTGACAAGAGTAATTGGATCCAATGATTTTTCATATATCTTGGCTATCACCCAGCACAGCAGCTGAGCTCATGTGGATTTTGGAGGGTCTAAATCTTTGTTGGAATGCTAAGCTCTCTAAATTCAAGGTCTACTCTAATTCTATAGAAGCTTTATTGCTCATCAAGTATAACTACTCCAATAGATACCCACTCTTAAAAATTATCAAGAAAACTATAGACCTCACTATAAAGGATTGTGTGATTACATTTGACCGCAAGTATAGAGAAGTTAATAGACGCACCAATCTACTTGCTTACCATACATCTCGGGATAACTTCAATATTAAGATTTTTGACTATCTGTCAATTGACTGTATAAACCTTATGGTGTTAGATATGATATGATTTCTATCATTTTGCATGGTTTTTTCTTGGCTTTATATTGAAAAAAAATGATAAAATGCAATGCTATAAAAATTATATCAACTAATGAGTTGGATGAGACAATGATTTACATTTCAATAGTAGAATTGTAGTTAAATTAGTTATAAATAAATTAATATATTTTTAAATAATACATGTTTAAAATAAAAATTAAATAATAATCATTAGTAATAAAATTAATATTTAAATTAAAAAATAATACATAGAAATAAGAAAATCAGTTTCCATCAATACTCTCCTTTTTTTATAACCAAGATATATATATATATATATATTTATCTCATAATTTATAATTTATATTTTTGAATATTTATATATCCATCAATACTCCGATTTAATGTTTTATGCTTGGATCCTTATAATTTGAAAGAGAAAAGGTCTCCATCATACCAAGCAAAAAGGTTGAATTGGATATTCAAAGTAGAGATGATGCAAAATTGATGACTTTGAAAATGTAAGCGCTTAGCGATAATTGGTGGAACACTTCTTTTTTCCATTTTCATGCGTTTATTTAAAATTCAATAATATAAATTAGATTTGAATTTCTTTTCTACAAACAAAAAATAGATTTAATATTATCAAGTTTAATTGAGTTGTAGCCCAACGTGTGATTCCCCATTTTCCCTTTTCTTTTCAACATAATATGTGATATTTAATATTATTGGAGTATTATCAGACCTAAACCAGAGTAGCTCGCCGCATTTTTTTTTTTTTTTTGCATGTATGAATTCAGAAACAAGATTTCATGCTTAAATGGTTATAATATATGACCAATGCCTATTATTTAATATATTTTACTCCCTCTTATCTCAAAATATAAAATACTTTTGAAGAGATTAAAAAAAAGTAAAATTATAAAATATATTTAATAAATTTTATTAATATGTGATTTTTTTTAAAAGTTCCTTATAAATTAGGATGGGAGTATTTATGAGATTCAGCTCATTAAACTTATTTAAAAGAAATTACTCCCTCCATTCCTATGTCTTTTTAATTGAATTTTGCATATCAATAAAAGGTTGTTATTTAGTTGAAACCACATTAGATCATAATAATTTTTTAATTTTGCCCCTAATAATTTCAATTAATATTATGGTGGTGGTGGGTGAAGCATGTGATTAATATTTCTTCTCTTTTTTAAAGACAAGAACAAAATTATTTGATTACTCAAAAATATCATGGCATCTCTTATATTTAAGGACACAATAAGTTTTTAAAAAATACTCTATATATACATGGATGGAGGAAGGGGGTGGTACATTCTAATACTATCATATCATAATAGTTAGAGCCCTAATTTGGGACGAACTTGATAAACCAACTTGGATAAGCTCGAAAAAAATTAAAGGATCAAGCTTGAGAGTTTAAAAATTTTCTTTACTTTGTACTCATTTAGGCCTCCCAAATAAACTCGAAAAAATCTAATCCAAACCCGACCTTGAGTTAACTTAGCTAGATACCCAAATTTTTTATTATTGATAAAATAAAAATAGAACTAGATAAAAATTGAAAATATTATTTTTTAAAATAAAAATTGAAATTGACTAAAAATAGAAAATAATAAAAGAAATAATAATAAACAATTCAAGTACTGAGGCATCCTAAAAACCAGAGATGATGAGGTCAGGTATGACTACATGAATTTTTTATGTTGTCAAGCATTTTAAATATAACCTGAACAAATCTAGCTCAAATTGAACTCAACATGAATAAGATTGACCTGCTTAAATTAATGACTCTAATAATACTTGAGGGGAAAAAGGGAGAATTTAAAAACACACATAATTGCACTTTAGGTTTGAAAAAGTCTAATATTGCTTTGAAGGCCTTGGAGCCTTTATTGCAATTTTTCTTCAGATTAAAAGTATATTTTTGCCCTTTGTTTGATTTAAATTCAGAAAACTTATGCAAAACCATGCATAACACAAAATCCATTATGCATAAAACAACACTCACATATGCTCAACTAAAAGTCTATGCTTTTTAATATTTCAGTAGTTTAGGCTTAATAAAATGGACAAGTTAGGCAGACAATGTACAACACGATTTCCACTATGCGCAAGACAATGCTCATGTATGCTTAACTAAAAGTCCATGCCTTTCTAGTATTTCAATAGTCTAGGTTCAACAAAATAGACAAGTTAGATAGACAATGCATAATATGACATCTATTATGCATAATATAATATTCACGTATGTTCAATTAAAAGTTCATGCCTTTTCATGAAATTTTAGTGGATGTTGTGTGTATAACACAATATACATTATACACAAGACAATGCATAAATACCACGAATTTCACAAACGACCTCGTCAATGATGTCAAGTACAAAGACAAATCCTTATTGAAGGCCCTAATTTTCTTCTTTAACAGGACGTGTAACATCCCAATTTAAATTTTAATAGTTAATTTGGGTTAATAAAAAAATTTAAAAAAAATTTAAAAAAAAATAAAAAAAATATTATTAAATTATTATTATAATAAAAAAAAAGGAAAAGGTTTGAAAAAAAAAAAAGAAGAAGAAGGAAGAAAACGTGCGGCCGCCTCAATAGTAACAATAGTAAAATAATAATAATAAAGAAAGAGAGAAAGAAGAGAGAGAAAAGAATAAAAAAAATGTATGGGACCCACTGAATTTTTATAAAAACTCACCTTCCTTCATTTCCTCATTCATTCCTTCGTGCGTGCTGAGGCAGAGAGAACGCGAGTCACCGGTGCGAAATATCTAAATTTTTAAGGTAAGAGTTTTTAATAGGATATTTAGGATGTGATTTTAAGCTTTTTAAGACTAAGTAAATGTTCTAAAAATTTTTCTTAGTCATCCTTCTTCTTTTGTTTCTGAGTTTGTAGTGGTAGAAAATTTAAGATCTAGAAGAGGGATGAATTTATGTTGAATAAATATGATTTTTGAGGTTGTCAGTAGTATAATAAATGTTATAGAGTATAAATTTGTTAATGATCTTTGAATTTATGGCTTATGGATTAAATTCTAAACTAGATCTGAAAATATATGTTAATTTATTGAGGTTTAGATGATTATTTGGGATGAGAAATGAATTATTATGGCTATAGGATTATGATTCTAAACTAGAAACTCAATTTTTAATTTTTGAGTATTTTATGTGCGAATTTATAAAATAAAAAGAAAATTTTGATAATAGAAATTAGTTTAGAAGTTGATTTTTAGATTATTAATGTTTATTGATAATTAAAAGAGGAGTTAAAATTATACTTAATAGTATTAACTATAGATTTGTATTAAGATTGAGATTAGGAATTATGTTATATTTTTAATTCTATTATTAGAATTATTTTATTAGTTTCAAAAATTAAAACTAATATTTATAAATAATATGTTATTTGTAGATTGTATTACTGGTGAAGATTGTGGTGAGAGAGAAATTTTAAGGAATAATTTATTGAAAAAGCCACAAGGTAACCATGCTTTTAATTTGTGATTAGTGTTACTTCATGTTAATTGGGTGATTATTGAGAAAATTATGAATTTTTTTAAAATTGTATAATTGTGCAATATTTTTATAAATTTGTTTGATTATTGTGGGAGGTGTTGGGAGACTTGCTATTGTTGTTGTATTTATGTGCCACGTGGTACGCCCCTATTGGAGCTCAATAGGTGGCTTGTAAGGGCTCGAGCTAATCTACCTTTGGCCGGGTAATTTAGCACCGAGTGAGGGCTACGGCTCGAGGTTAATGGAGGGATATAAGGATGGTTGTTTGTGTGTATTGTAATATTTCTTATATTTGTTGGAATTATATTATTTTTAATTCTCACTTAGTAAGCACACACTTAACTGTTTGTATACACTATCATAAATTGGCTTTGGTTACTGGGACTTTTGAGTCTCATTATGTGGTTAACAATTTTCAGGAGAAGAGCCAAGAGTGACACGTGGAGGAGTCCCAGAGGCTTAGTGGTATAGATCCACTGTCTCTTTTAGGTATTTAATTTATGATTTATAATGTGTTATATTGCCAATATTAGGGCTTTTTGTTTATTGTCAATTATATGAATATATAAATGTAATCATGTCTTTCAAACTATTTCTATTTTTGGTACAATTTGGATGACTGTAATTTTAATATTTGGTTTACTTTGGATTGGTTAAAATGGCATGATTATAAGGCCAAATAACTGGCTTGTGTTAAAAATTGACTAAATTGCTTATTTTATTTGTTGGGAGTATAAGGATGGATAAATGTAATTTAGTTTACTTGTTGGGAGTATAATGATGGACAAATGTGATTTAGCTTAATGGCATGTGGGAGGTAAAAATTTATCTAAAATATTATAGTGTGTGAGTTGAAGCCAATTATAAAATATTTATATCGAAATTATTGATATAAAAATGTGTTGGGTGGCTGTAACTCAACTATGATTGAGTTAAATTATTAAAAAAAATTTGGTGTGTTACAGGACGATTCAAATGTAGGCCATCAAGCGAGAAATCAATTACAGGTGGGAAAGAAGCAGCACTTTCACAGAGACAAACTAGAAGAGAAAAAGAATATATATGGTTGAGTGTGGATAAGCAAGATAATTGTTATGCGACAGTACAACTTTTTCATTTCGAGAACTCTATTTTGATATAATTTTGGAAATCTTCCATACTTGTACCCTTTTCAATTTCTAAATATGATGTGAAGAGAGAGAAAGAATTATTGTGTGTGAGACAGAGAGCGAGCGCACAAATATGAATTAGAAAGGACAAAATTGTATTTTGATCTTAATAAGAATAGCAATAAGAGCCCCAAGGCTGACAGTGTAATATTAAATTTTTCAGACTTAAAGTGCAATAATATATTTTTAAGGTCTTTAGTGTAATTTTTTTTAAAAAGGGAGAGATTAATTTTGAAAAAACTATGACCTTTCCAATCAAAATGGTTGGCTGGTCAAAAAAAAAAAATCAAAATGTTTGATAAGTCAAATTTATTTGGAAGAAGAAAACAACTTGCCAGCGACTTCAAACCATACTTGCAGACGGCAGCAGTGATGAAAGAGCGATACACGAATCCAAAGAAAAGGATAACCATGGGGCCCATACCTAGATAGTGACTATTGACTGTTCCCTACATAAATAAAAATCACATCTGAAGCGCACATGTTAAGTTCGAATGAGTATGCTATTTCCCACCAACTCCCCCACGGCCCCACCGTTATTGCAAAGAGGGAAAAGACTTTATTTAGATCGAGGGAATGTATTCCTTGTGTTTTTAAAATATAAATAAACTTTAATCAATCCATAGAATACAATTTAAAACGTTCGGTTAATCTTTATAATTATATCTGAAATTAAAGAGTGTTAATCCAAATATCATTGTACTTCATCATTTATTTATTTTTAATTTGATTACACTATCATTTAATTAGGAAAGATGTCATAAATGATTTTTGAAAATTGTTGTTTTGCTTATATATATATAAAGGAATTATATGAAATTTTTGCTGGTGTTGAAATTCCTTCTCAATTATGAACAATTTTAACCACTCACATAATTAAAGAAAGTATGTTAAACCTAATAATTATGTCCATAATTTAAAATTTTGGACTAAAATGTTCTTATGATTAATGAAACAGGTTTGTCTTGAAAAATAAACTTTGATTCCATGAGAGTCAATTTAAAAAAAGATAATAAATGTTCTTGAATTTTGCACTTTCTATTGTAGTAATATAAAACAGTGAAACATACTCCCTTTGTTTTAAGACTTCCTCTGGACTACAATACATGCCATTGACAACTGATTCATATTTTACAAAAAAAAATATTAGTTGAAACTTTATTTTTTTTAAAATGCTCACATATTTACATTTATGCTCTTGAGTTTTCCTATTAACAAGTCCATTATTTTTAAATATAAAGCATTTAAAGACAAGGAATAGAAAAAAAAAAAACAAGGGTGTCAATGGTAAAAAACATAAAATTTAATCAATACCTTATGTTTTGAATCTGTGAAGGTTTTTAAAAAGTGACTCATCTTGTACTGTAGAGGTATTGTAAAAAAAAATAGTCAACTCAAATAATTTAAAAAAGTTAGTTATATATAACAAGTATGCCTAAAAATAAAAAATAGACTAAAATATCCTTGTATTTAATCAAATATGTACGTGTTAATGTTTTGTCTCGTGAATGAAAATTAGAATTTTTAAAGGATAATTTTAAAAAATTATAATAAATAATTTTTGAAATATATAATTTTATTTATTAAAAAACAAAATACCGTATGAAAATTTCTCATATAGTCACAAACAAAAAAGGATATGGCTGTTTCTCTATAATAATAATAAAAAAAACATTTGTGGTGTTATAGGAATGATCATAATCATGCGTTATAATATTTTGAAAAAATTGCATTAAGGGACCAGTATACCACATTCGTCATGAAGAAGGATCAATACATTTTTTTTATTCCCCCTGCATCACGTGACATGTGACCGAAAGATCTTACCTACAGTAAATATAAAATAATTCACTGTTCATGAAACAGTGGATTTAACAGTTCCATGATCCACAATTATTTTTTTAATTCAATTATTTCTATATCAATATTTTACAATTGTTTTTCTATTTAACCCCTTGCGATGCACGGGATATTTTTTGGTTGAATGAGAAAAGGCGAAAGTAATTATACTTGTCATTTTTATTGGTCCAAAATAAAAAAAAATATAATGCTTGTCATTTTTCACTACCGTAATTGTTATTTTTCACACTTATTTTTGTTAAACTATTATCAAAACACCAAATTCTTCCACACTATATCTATTATTAGAAGGAAAAGAAATCAAATTCTTTTTCTTAAAGTTGAGGATAATACTTGGATTTAGGCTTAGAATGATTTGGAAAATATGGCAATCACCCACTTTGACGATCTTTATAAGGATAACATTGGTGTTAAACCCAAGCTTTTTATTGAAAAAAACTTTTCAACCCTATCTTCTATTGAACTTCAATCTCTTCATAGAGAAGTGACGAATGAAGAAATAAAGAATGCCACCTTTGGGATTGGGCCTTTTAAAGCCCTAGGTCCTGATGGTATCAACACTGGCTTCATTCATACTTACTAGGAAGATCTGAAACATAGTATTATCCAGCTTGTCAAAAAGGTCTTCAAAGAACATGATTCTATTAGGATAGTTAATGACACTTTCCTCACTCTTATTCCTAAGATTGACCATCCCATCTCTATGAAAGACCTTTGTCCTATTTTCCTTTGTAATGTAAGCTATAAAATAATCACCAAAATCCTCTCCAATCATCTAAGTGCCTGTATGAACTATCTAAAAGTGCCTGTATGAACCATCTAATTAGTGATAACTAATGTAGTTTCATACAAGGGCATCAAAGTAGTGACGATATCATTATTGCTCAAGAAGTTATCCATATCATGAGAAACAAAACGTATAAAAAATGATTCATGGCTCTTAAGATTGATCTTGAAAAGGCCTTTGACAGATTGTCCTGAAAATTCATTGATAATACTCTTGAATCCAATGGCATAAATAGATACTTCAGGAATTTGATTCAAACTGCTATCTCTACAACTTGCATGCGGATCCTTTAGAATGGACAACCTACTAAAGAGTTCACACCTACCCATGGCATTCATAAGGGGAACCCTCTTTTTCCTTATCTCTTTATCCTTTGTATTGAATGTTTAAGCCACTGCATTAACAGTAGTATTGAAAAAAAATGAATGGAGACTAATTAGATTAACTACTAACAGTCCCCCTATTATTTATTTATTTTTTATTGATGATCTTTTGCTTTTTGCAAAATATTATCTTACTCAAGCTATTATCATTCAACAATGCCTTTTTGAATTCTACAATGCCTCTGGATAGAACATAAACTCTAATAAGTCTAAGCTCTTCTGTTCAAAAAATGCCAATATCAACAGAGCTACACAATTTAGTGGCAAACTAGGGATTCCTCTCTCTGTCAATCTAGGAAAATATCTTGGAATTCCTATTATTCATGAAAAATTGTCTAAAGTCACTTTTTCCCCTCTTCTTGATAAGATGAACTCTAGCTTGGCTAACTGGAAGAGTATATATCTAAACATGGCAAGGAAATTTGTACTTATCAAATCCGTTCTTTCAGCTCATCCCAGCTATATTATGCAGACTATGCTCTTACCTAATAATGTTTTGTTAGATCTAGAAAAAATCTCTAGAAACTTTCTTTAGGATTTGACTGATAGGAATGAAAAACCTTACCTCCTATCTTAGGATAAAATTACTATGGATAAGAAAGAAGGAGGACTCAGCCTTAAGGAACTGAAGAATCAAAACATTACTTTCATCATCAAGCTTTGTTGGGGCTTAATCAATAAGCCTAATTGTCTCTAGGTTTGAATTTTGCGTGATAAGTACAAATGTGATAAATCCAAAATTCCCATGATTGTCAAACCGCACGACTGTTCTTATACTTGGAGTAGCATTTGCAAAACCTGGAATAAAGTCATACTCTATGTAGGTTGGAAAATTGGAAAAGGAAATCAAATATCTTTTTGATATGACAAATGGTCTCCACTCCCTAACCCTCTTACTAAGCATGCTTTTCCTAATGCTAATACTATTCTATATGCCTGGGGTCTCTGATTTTTGCAAAAGTATAGGAGGATGGAATTTTAATCTATTGAGTCACTATCTCCACTCTAATGTGATCAAACATATATCTCTTGTGCAACCTCCTAACCAACAGGGTGAAGAAGATCTCCTTTTTTGGAGACCTTCCTCTGATGGCAACTTCTCTATCAAATCTGCTTATAAAGCTATAGAGTCACACAAGGAGCAGCACCACTTTGACTTGTAGACTAAGATTTGAAAATGACCTACATATGAAAAATAAAATACTTTTTTTTTTGAAAAGCTGCCTTGAATCGTCTCTAACTCAACCTCGTGCATATAACTAGAAATACTGGCTAGCAACGTACTTGTCCTTTTGGTTGTAACTCTCCTGACTCTTCAATTCATATTCTATGTGACTGTCAAGAAGCTAGAGAGGTTTGAAAAAAATTAGTTAACTATACTAAACTTAACACCTTCTTCTCACTTAATGTGTAGGATTTGATAGTTTGGAATATAAAGATTGAAGCAAGTAGCTTAAAAACAAGAAGAACGCCATGGCAGAGAGTTTTTGCTCAAGCTTGCTGGAATATCTGGAAGAATAGATGTAGGAAGTTATGTTTTGAAGATGATATTGCAAACAGTGACATTGCCTTCTCTAGCACCCAACAAATTAATAATGACTGAAGGCTCCTGTGCAAAACCCTCTGCTTGAATAAGAATGATACTACTAGTGAAGTCAAATAGAGCCCATCGGAGCATGATTGAGTTAGACTCGATACTGATAGCTCAGTCAACATCAATAGAGTTGCAGCTTGGGGAGACATCATCAGAGATGACAAAGGAAATTGGATCAAAGGATTCTCCAAATTCTTTAGATATCAACCTAGCACTTCAGCTGAATTTATGGAAATTTTTGAAGGTCTCAACCTCTGCCAGAATATAAAATTAAACAAAATCAATGACCATACAGACTTCATAGAAGCTCTATCAATCATTAATAGCACATATTTGGAAATCACCCATTATCGGGTGTTATCATAAGGATCAAAGAACTTACTATGAGAGACTGGATTGTTATCTTTGGTCATGTTTACAGAGAAGCTAATAGATGTGTGGATCTCTTGGCCCACTAATCGACACGACACTTTGAAGTTACCATTTTTTATGTTCCCTCGATTGGCTGTACCAACCTTACGATTTTAGATATGACTAGAATATATTCTCTTGCATAGCTTTGCCATGGCCTTGTGATAAAAAAAACAATAATCTCATTTATTAATTTTTACCTCGATATTTGTTAGAACATTATACTCATATTCACCACACTGTTAAAACATTATGATTACTTTTCATTTTTTGTATGTATGCTCAGTGACAAACCCATAAATTTTGAACCATGGGGACATCATATATTTACACATATAAAGACGCAGTAAAAAAAAAATACATCATAATATACTATAAAAATTTGAATATACATCCTAAGTTTTCTCTCTGATTTTTTTTTCTAATGAGCTTTCTTTATGAAGTTTCATATTTTGATAATGTTAAATAATTCATTTTTAATACCATCAAAAATTTCTTTCTCTATGTAAGTAAAGAAAAAATCAATCAATTGTAATCTGTGAGCGATGACAATGCCATGAGGGAGACACAGTTGAGTTGAGTTGAATGGCAAAACTAAATCAAAACATCGACTCATGGTAGAGAATCATTTATAGAAGGGGAAAAGTAGGTTTCAATGAGAAAAAAATAAATAACCACAAATAAAATGATGAGTATAAATGTGTGATATTTTTTATATAGGGCGTGAAAATTATGAGCATAAAAAATAATAAAAAAGTCGAACAACGCAAGAAAGTAATATTATTAATTGTTGGGGGAAATTAATATTTACGAAAAGCGGACATATGATACACATATTACATATATTTACTAAGGAAATTGCAAAATTTTTGTGGGGCACCATATCACACACGAGTCCGTCCCTGTATATACTTGAAAAAAACAATGCACCCATTTGTCATTTCTTATCACCATGTTTGTTAGAATTTCACACTAATTATTTTTCACGCTCGTGCTTGTTAATAGGTTATGGATACTTGTTATTTTTTACATATATACGTGTCAAAATGATACTTTCACTTGTTATTTTCCACTACCATTTTTACTATAACATTACACTTGATATTTTTTTAGGAAGAATGATAAATAAGGACCCTATAAAAAAATTAATACTAAATAAAGACTTTTGAATTATAAATCATAATGTTTCAGTTATAAATTCTTGATGTTTTAGTTGTAAAAGATCCTTGATATTTTTCAAGGATCTTTATTTGTCATTCTCCTTATTTTTCAAATCCGTGCTTGTTAAATTGTTATTGTTATTAGGGTAAAGAGGCAAAAATACTTACAAAATAGTCAGCCGCGGGCATCCAGTATCCTAAAATGACGAAAAGGATAAAAATACTATAACATTATATGGATGGGTACAAAAATAACTAAACCATTTACTTTGATCTAACACTGTTAACTTTGACTGTTAAATGCTGATTGTGCATGCCACGTATTAGTCTTTGCTAACGTAGACTAAAAAAGAGGTAAAAATACCCACGAAATCATCGGCTAGGAGCAAAAATATCCATAGCGTTACCAGAATTGGTGCAATAGTGGCCAATACATTTAATCCCTTAAATGTTGATTGTTTAGTTGATACTTAAGTAAAAGTTGAGTATTTTTTCACTGATGTAAATAAAAAATATTCCTAGATGAAATTCTCTGAAAGTTAATCGGTTATTGTATAAATATCATGTGAGAAAATGTCATTTTAACTGAATATCAAATTAAATTGCTTTTTTTTTAGCAATGGCGAAATTTATTTTAAAAGTTTGAATCTGTCATGAATGCAATTGTTTAAGGTTGTGATAATGTTTTTAAGTTAGATATGCTTAGTCTCAATCTTTGATTTTGAACAACCTATCTCACTACGTTAAATTTAAGTTTTGCCGACAAGAAAAATAAGTGGATAGGGAGAAAAGAAGGGGGCGAGATACGTGGTGATAGAAAGAAACCATATGACATTGATTTTAAAAGATTAGTCACTATTGCACCTATTAAAGTAACATTATGGGTACTCATATAATGATCGATCAATATCCGTAAAAATTTATTTTAAAATATTTTTTATTTACATCAGCAAAAAAAAATAGTCAACTTCTGCTTAGGTGTCAACTAAACAGTCAGCATTTAAGGAATTTGATGTATTGGTCACTTTTGCATCAATTCTGGTAACGTTATGGGTATTTTTGCTCCTGGCCGATGACTTTATGGGTATTTTTACTCCTTTTTTAGTCTAGGTCAACAAAGAGTAACACATGGCATGCACAATCATATTTAATAATCAAAGTTAATGGTGTTAAATTAAAATTAACGATCTGATTACTTTTGCACCAATCCATCTAACGTTATGAGTATTTTATCCTTTTTGTCACTTTAAAATATTAGATGCCCGTGGTTGATTACTTTATGAGTATTTTTATCCATTTACCTTTGTTATTATTTTTCATATGCATGCTTGTAAAAACCATATTTTTACTAGCTGAGATTCAAAAAGGCTTATTTTCGTCTCTTCTCAGTCAATCTATTATTAGAAGTCATGTCAAGGACTTCCTGGCTAATTCAGAAAGATGTTTTGGTCCTTTTTCATAATTAAGGTGCTTCAGCGGTCTTTCAATGCGATTTTCTCAAATATTTTAATCGAATCGAAACCAATGACTGGATGACTAAATAATTCTATCAAAATAATGATAACATTGCTTTAGGAATGAAGGTTTAGTTGGGTTCGCTGCTACGAGATCCTTAGGGCCAAAACATATGCCACATTTAAAAAGTGTTTTTAGAGGTACTTATGTAGTAATAATAGTAATAGCTTATCTACCCTTACCTTTTATTATTATTATTATATCCAAAAAATGTTAATAATAGTGTACTTTAAATAAAAAAATTAATAAGTTAAGTGTAGATAATTTTTATATTTACAAATTGAAAATAAGTGACCTAAAAATTTTAAATTATATGTATTTTTATTTTCATGGATTCCAAGTTATGTGTGAATAAATTTCCAAACATGCAGAGGCGTCTGATTGCCCCAAAAGAAACATGAAGGGGTCAGAGGCGCAAACAAATCCAGTAACCATTCAGAAGACCCCACTTATTGCTCTTCGCAAAAATTTAAAGAAATAATGCACTGTTCAAAATAATAATAGTAATAGTAATAAAATAAAAAAGAAGAAAGAATGATAATAAAGTTTAAAGAAATGAATATATAATAATTAAGTCTTTAACAAAATTCAAAAAAATTAATTATAAATATTTATTCAAATAATCATAAATTCATGAATTTTAATTATAGGTAAATATTTAAATTTTAAATATAACTCTCAGTTTACAGTTAAAATTATTATGTTAAATTAATATTTATAATTTATTTTTTTAATTTTGTCAAGAAATTAACTATCATAAATTTCTTGGTTTAGGACTTTATTCTCATTCTCCCATAATGATGTCCAAAGTAATCAAAGTATTTAAAATCAAATAGATCATTAAATTGATTAGCATAATATCTCAAAAGTCGGTGGCTCAACTGAAGTCAACTTAATCATGATAAATAATAGTATAATTTATTAAAATTACACAAAAAATTATATATAACTATTAAAAGAGTACTAATTAAATAAAAAGCATCCATCTACGATTAAATAAAATAATCATGTATAAAGCACACATGATACAATAAAACAATTACTAAAGCACAAATACGACATGTTTTTTTTTTAATTCAAATCATTGTCATTTTAAACTAGCAATAAGAGGAAAAAAATATAAATCAAATCCAATCGACCCATCCAAAATTCTTGATTTATTAACCAGTTGGTAAACTGGTTCATCAATTCACACTAGTACGATTGATCAATTTGGATTGGATTTTAATAATGTGAGAGTAATTGAATCACTTTTGGCTAATGCAAGTTATCATGGCCCTACATATTGCTCTTTGTATTCCCAATTTCCCACTAATTGGCTACTTTTATGTCATATCAATCATTGTTCCGGCATTCTAAAGCCAATAATTCATAATTAGTCTATTTTTTAATCCATTTGTCTATAACACACACACACACGAAATCAAATTAACCATGGATCGTTAATCAATTATCCAAATAGAATAAACTTTTATTTCCACTCTTATCAGTAACACAATTACATAGAGAACATCGAATCCAACTGCGTATTGCTGGCCCAAAAAAAAAAATCCAGCTGCATGTAATCGAATTTAGACAAAACCCCGCGTTTATTGCTCGTAATATGTAGAAATGATTTTTTTTTAACTGATCTATTAATAATTAATAAAGTTACTAGCAGATAGTGATGCTAGTAGAAGGAGTTATGGTTGTTTAAATACGAGATCTTGAGTTTAAATTTTTGTAAATGTAAAAAAAATTTTTATTAGGACAATCACAAATTGAGCTTGGTAATATTTGAATCTAACTTTGAATGATAAATTATACTCTTTATGTTTAAAAATATATATTATTTTAATCGAATTTTACCCTATAACAAATCAATTAACTGTCTTCAAACTAGTAACATATTTTCATATTTATTTTTATTTAATTGGTTGTTTTACTTAAAAACAAATATAAAGTAATTTATTTATAAAATGAAATTTTTGGAAAAAAAACCACATTAATTATATCTTAAATACTAAAAATATTTTATATTTTTTAACATTCAATCCTTAAAAAATACTTTAAATTTTTCAGAAGGTGTAAAAATCAATAAAATTGGTTAAATTTAGTTGATATTTTAAAATTACTCCGTCTTTCCAATATTATCTTTAATTAATTAAGTTATAAAATATGATAATCCAATCTTACTCATTTCTCTTAATCCATCTCTTCAACGCAAATATCAAGAGCATTGCTGGCGAGAAATTCCATTAGTTTAATATCATACGAGACTTTTAACCAAGTTGCACTTATAATAAATTATTTAATGACATTTAAAATTATATATTTTTTATATGTTTATCTTTGTTTAATAGATTGTATCAATTTAAAAAAATTATTAACTATACCTTTAATGAAGGGATTTATAAAAAATCGTATTACTCATATCTTGAAAAAATTAAAATGTGTTAATATACTTTCTCTATCTCTATAATAGGACATCTTTTAGAAAAGTTTTTAGTTCTTAATATAAGGTATATGAAAGTTTATTTATTACCATTTTTTAATTGTATCCTTGTTGTAAATTTGATTTTATGGATCATCATATATTATGTGTATCTCTCCTCCTATTTTTAACGTGAAAAAAGTTATAAATTTTTTCATTTTAAAACATATTTAAAAAGTTATTAATTCTCACTTCTTAATTGTGATGGATAGTCTTTTGAGCCAAGACAAATGGGGCCACGGCTCTCTAATTTTTTAATTTTTTAATAAAATATAAGAATTATATATTTCCGACACTTAAATTGGCATATTATGACATCATATAATTTTTTTAATTTTACATGTAATCTTTTATATATGTATAGTGTAATTATTTTAATAGTTTGAAAATATAGGAGCTATTTAAAATTATTTTTATTTTATTGTTCTTAGAAACTATTTTTATCTATATAATAGAACATTTTCCAAAAAGGTTTTTTAGTTCTTAATATAAGCATATGAAAGTTTATTTATTATCATTTTTTAATTGTATCCTTGTTGTAAATTTAATTTTATGGATCATCATATATTACGTGCATCCCTCCTCCTATTTTTAAGATGGATAAAGTTATACATTTTGTTCATTTTAAAACATATTTGATAAGTTGTTAATTATCATTTCTTAATTCTAATGGATAGTTTTTTTTGCCAAGACAATTGGGGGCCATGGCCCTTTAACTTTTTAATTTTTTTAATAAAATATAAAGATTATATATTTTCAGCCCTTAAGTTAGTATATTATGACACTATATAAAATTTTCTTTTTAATTCTACATGTAATTTTTTTATGCATGGTAGTGAAATTATTTTTACGCATTTTTTTTGGCCAAAAGCATCTAATGATAGGGATGGGAGAAGGATTTTTTAACATGATAATATTTTTTTTTTAAAAAAAAGTGCCTTTACAATAGTGAATAGAGAGATTTGGGAATATTAATTGCTTCCTAGATTTTGCAAAACAATTATATAAAAAAAACACAACCATGCACAACTTGTAAAAATTGCCGTACAAGAGGAAATGAAGTAGAGAGTACTCTCTCTCTGTTTTTTTTTTTTCCCCGCCCGGAAGAGAGTACTCATATCAAAACTATACTGTTGGCCAAAGAAAAGTAAACAGACAAAACATATATTCTTTTTTGATAAAATAAAAGCCATATATTCTTCAATGATCCAAAAAAGAATAATTTATGCCAACTAATTCCTGTTACTTCCATTAATATATAACAAAATATCTGTAATTTTTCGGCCAAGTCTTAACAAATATTTTCCATAAAAAGTATTAGTGATTAATCTTCATTTAAATATTCTCAAGCTCAAATAATGGTAACGCTATTCATAATTCCTCACAATTTTATTATCATTTGAGGAAAAAAATCAAATTTATTTTTACAGAATTATTTTGTATTTCACATTTCCTTTGTACAAAATTATAAGAAATTTCTAACTTTCAACCTAAAAAAATTAGTTAACCTCATTAAAATACCCCAGCATTTCTGTGTCGCAACCTTCATTTAAAAGGATAACTTTTTACCAATAAATACAAAAATCTTATTAATTTCAAAAGTCCATTAACGGCATATTTGAAAAAATCTCATTGATTGCTTCTAAAAACACAAAACACTTAATATTATTATTTATGATATCTCTCAGAAAATACTCAATAATTTATTATATTATTTTTACCAATCCTCAAGCTTGGTAAAAGAGGACATAATTTATTAAAATTTCGCAATCCCAATAACACAATTTATTATTGGTAAAAAAAATAATAATAATACAATTTATGTTTTTTTTTTTACCAATGTATCACAATTAATGAAAGTGAGAGGAAGAGTTGAATTCTTGAATTGTCTGCTTGCTCTGCTTCCTGCTTCCATTTTAAGTTCCTCCAAAAAAATGTGAGACCCTCTCTCATTGAAGCACATTCCTCAAAATAACTGAATTCTCTCTCTCCCCCTCTCTCTTCCATGGCTTCCTTCTCTGCTTCTTTTGCCAAACCCACCTTGTTGTCTTCTTCTTCTTCACAGTCGAACTCAAAATCCTCTGCTCTTTCCTTCCTCTACAACACCTCTGCTTCCTCCATACCCACCACTTCCCTCAAGCTGTCTCGCCATTCTCGACGCTTCTCTCTCCTTGTCAACAATGTTTTGAGGACGCTTGACCCTTCGAAGTCCTCTGTCTTAACCCCTAACGTCGATCTTGAATCTTCCTCCTTAGATCCCAAACCCACGATCTTGGTCTCTGAGAAGCTCGGAGACTCTGGCCTTCAAGTATTGAGAGAGTTTGGGCGCGTTGAATGTTCGTACAACCTCTCGCTGAAAGAGCTCTGCTCCAAGATCGCATCCTTTGATGCTTTGATTGTTCGGAGCGGCACAAAGGTGACGAGGCAGGTGTTTGAGGCTGCGAAGGGGAAGTTGAAGGTTGTGGGTAGAGCTGGAGTGGGGATTGATAATGTGGATCTGCAAGCTGCGACGGAGTTTGGGTGTCTCGTCGTTAATGCGCCGACGGCAAATACTATTGCTGCGGCAGAGCATGGGATCGCTCTGCTCACTGCCATGGCAAGAAATGTTGCTCAGGCTGACGCCTCCATGAAAGCTGGTAAGAAATCGATTTTGGGTTATGTTTTCGTCGTTGACTTCGTTAAAGAAGCAAGCCTATTCTCTTTTTGCCACTGAAGAAAAGAGTAAATAAATAAAAGAACCCAAAAATAGAAGAGAAAACACAGAACAGAATGATACATATATAGTTCTGAACTTGTTTGCATTTTGGGGGGAATCAAAGGCTGCGATAATTAGATTTGACCATTATATTACCAATTTATCATTTGTGGATCTATCAATGGGTATGTTGAATTTCACAATAAAACTGTGTAAGTATTTGAAATTCGGCAAGATCCCATTCTATGACTTAGCTGTTGATAAAAAATTCTTTACCTTAACTGATGAGGAAATGAAACTAGAAAGTGAAAAGTCTCCGTATCGTCTTTGTAGCTCAATTTTTGGTAAATCCATTGCCGCAAAAGACCAAGAGACTAAAAACCTGGCCGGAAAAGGCGAAAAATAATTATGCTTCAAAATCTTCCTATTCAAACTATACATATATATATATAGAGATGTATTGATAGAGGATGATGACAAGATGCAAAAACTTTACAGGCAAATGGGAAAGAAGCAAATATGTTGGGGTTTCACTGGTGGGGAAGACCATAGCAATAATGGGGTTTGGAAAAGTAGGATCTGAAGTGGCTAGGCGTGCAAAGGGTTTGGGTATGAACGTGATCGCTCATGACCCATATGCTCCAGCAGACAGAGCCAGAGCAATTGGGGTTGATCTGGTATCGTTTGAGCAGGCCATAACCACTGCAGATTTTATCTCCCTCCACATGCCTCTCACCCCCACCACTAACAAGATCTTTAATGACCATACTTTCTCCAATATGAAGAAGGGAGTCCGCGTCATCAATGTCGCTAGAGGTGGAGTTATAGATGAAGATGCATTAGTCAGAGCCCTTGACAGTGGAATTGTCGCTCAGGTATGATGAAAGTGAACAACCTTTTGTTTGTTTGTTTCACCTGTTCGCTCCATTCTTTTCCTGTGTGTATCATATGGTGTCTGGGTTGTGAACTGTGTCATGTCATAAATTTTTGTTATTATATATATTGATATGATGTGGAATAGGCTGCACTTGATGTCTTCACTGAGGAGCCTCCGTCCCCAGACAGTAAGTTGATTCAACATGAGAATGTCACTGTCACGCCTCATCTTGGAGCTAGCACGAAAGAGGCACAGGTTTGTCTTAGTTTACCTTCTGACTTACAGTATTTTGCCTTCAGCTTCCTCTTTCAAAATTCTCTTCTTTAAGGTTGACCAAGTTATCTGCATCAAATTCCGGCTCCCCAGGAGGGTGTAGCCATTGAAGTAGCAGAAGCTGTACTTGGAGCATTGAAAGGAGAACTTTCTGCAACTGCTGTTAATGCTCCCTTGGTTGCTCCTGAGGTAAACAATGTGATTGATCACAGCTTATGACTTAGTATTACTATATTATTGAAGCAACTTAAACATGGGCCCTTTGTCATCAGGTGATGACTGAACTGGCTCCTTTTGTTGAGCTAGCCGAGAAACTAGGCAGGCTAGCTGTGCAATTGGTGTCTGGAGGAAGTGGAATTAAATCTGTGAAGGTGGTTTATCGATCAGCCAGAGATCCAGATAACTTGGACACAAGGCTTCTGCGAGCGATGATCACAAAAGGCATCATCGAACCAATATCAGACTCGATCATTAACCTTGTAAATGCAGATTTATAGCAAAGCAGAAGGGTCTTCGCATCAGTGAGGAAAGGGTGGTGGTTAATTCATCTCCAGAGGTCCCAGTGGACTCAATTCAGGTACTGATATCAAACGTGGAGTCGAAGCTTGCAAGTGCTGTATCTGAGACCAATGGAGTGATAAGCATTGAGGGGAAAGTGAAATCTGGGGTGCCTCATCTCATAAAGGTTGGATTATTTGATGTGGATGTGAGCTTAGAGGGGAACTTAATATTGTGTCGCCAGGTTGATCAACCTGGCATGATTGGCCAAGTTGGGAACATACTGGGTGATCAGAATGTGAATGTGAGCTTCATGAGTGTGGGAAGAACTTCAAGGGGGAAGAAGGCCATTATGGCTATTTGTGTTGACGAAGAACCAAACACTGAGACTCTTAACAAGATAGGGTCTGTGCCTGCCATTGAAGAGTTCGTCTTCCTTAATCTATAGTTCATACAACAAGGTTCAGGACACAAGGTTCTTTAGAGTGGTAGGGAAAGCATTATGTATCATAAGGTGTCTGGTTGTATGAGCTGGGAATAAAGCTTGCTGAACCACAAACAGCCCCTTTCAATGTTTTTCTCTCCTTTTTGTTCTTCTCTCTCTCTTTAAATGATCGTTGTTGTTTTGTCTTGTAAGTTGCGCTATTTTTAATGCTCAGTGAAAAGTTTCAGAGTCTAATTGCATATATTCATTTGCCAAGTAATGCTGCCAAGAAACTTGCCATTGAATTATATAGCTCGTGAAAGAAAATGATTGCATGGTAATCGTTTAAAAAAACAAAAAAAAGAAAGGCAAAGATTTATCAACAAAAAGGGTGAGATACCAGGAGTACAATGCTAAATTTTTTCAAGCGTACCGGAATATGTTTACAGGATGATATTATTGCTATGGTGATGGATACTTATAACAAAAGCTATTTACTAAAGATGACTCAAAAATTGTTTATCATCTTATTCCCATGCGTGAGAGGAGGGCAGAATCTTTCAAGGACTATAAGCCCATTAGCTTTTGAAATGTTGGGTTGTTGTGCTGTCAAAGTGAAATATAGCAAAGCTAATGATGAAGTGTTCCGGAATTTTTACGCAATATATGGGATTCTCACCCCGGCAAATAAGATTATCATAATGCATGACTGTGGTTTCATATCAAATAATTGTGAATGGTGAAATGATTGATATAATTGTTCCTGGCCAAGCCTAGGGCCCCGATAAAATGATTCTCTTTTTTCATATCTTTTAATTAGCTACCGTTGCTAAGTTCTTATCAATAATGATCTACCAAGCAGGAGCTTATAACCTAGAGCATGTTTGATATATGAAAGTGTTTTTTGTTTTTAAATGAGAAATGCATCTATCTCATTTTCTTTATATATATATTGCTTTCTGAAAAAACAATTTTTCATACGAGCATTAGAATTCGATTTCACAGGGGTTGGAGTCAAACATTGCGCCATAAATGTGCTGATGATACGATATTATTTGTTAAAGCAATCAGAGAAGACAGTATTAGAATGAAGATCCTTGCACAATATAGCTCCATGTCTGGTCAGTCAGCATATTAATTTCATTGCATAGATTCTCGTTTTTAGCCCTCTGGTTTGCGTATTGACCTTGCGATAGCCGCTTGAACTGCCGAATGCTCATCCAGGCAGATTCTCGGAGGCTACATATATCAACTTCTATGATGTCATTTTTCGAACTCGGAGATGATCTACGGAAAAAAATCTTGCCAAGTCGAACATTTTATAACATTTGGATGGTAAAAGTATTTTCTAAAGATGAAATGAAAGACATTGACATGTTTATATTATTTTTTTAAGTACATTTTTTCAATTTTTTTTTTGGAAACACTATCGTGTAACAAATATACAGTTAAGGTGTTTTTGATTAGCACAAAATCTTTTTTACACTATTTGGCCAAAAAAATAAAATTCTTTTCTACACTAGCTTCACCTTGCCCCAGAGTTGCAGGTCCCCTCTAGGACATATTCTTGACGGCCCCAAAATGTAGATCATGCTTTAACATATAGTAATAGTTACATTTTAACCAAACATTTGTTCGGTAAAGGCACACCTTTAAAAGGACTTTTGGTGTTTGAATGCGGTATCCAAACACCCACTAAGTGACATTAAATTTTTTTTTGCTTTACTTCAATATCTGTTGCAACTACCAAGGGTCATGATGAAATTCCCCTTCGCATCATCGGGGGAAAACCAAAACAAAAAACAAGAGGTGCAGGAGTATCCACTGGAAATTAGATAAGCATTATGAACTAGAAAACAAACTAGGGTTTACAAAAGCAGAAGTTTGATTAACACATAATTCTTCTACCGAGACACTGAAACATCATCAAATATATCAAAGGCTAGGTTTCAAAGGCATCTCTTTGGTTGACCTCCAAAAATAGACACCCCATACCGTTGATTCACAGTGCTGCTCCGTCATCATTTTCCACTGAACAAAGACAATACAAGGAGTTAGTAGAAAACTAGTTAGCTAAGAAGCCATCAACACACAAATGTGCAAGCAGGAAAGAGAGCATTGCTTACGTGTTCATCATCAGAGTTATGTTGTCCCCTTTTAATAAAATCCTACCTGTAAGTTTCAATTCATAAAATCATCACAGGGAAAAAGATGAAACCATTAAGAAAAATCCATGACAAAAAACAGAACCACGTCCCACTGTCTCACAACTCACCTAGGGATTTTCTGCTCTTCTTCTTAACGTTCACTTCTTCAGCATCGTCCAGAACCAAGTTCATGTATTCATCAAACCCCTGCTCAGCAAATGGAAACTAAAACTTATTTGACCTTCAATCAAAGATAATGAATAGCCACGTTTTTCAACATTTATTAGGTTTAGGACAAAGTAACAGTCCAACAAACACATGATATGCTCACACGAATGAAGTTACAACATAGAGAAAAGTCAGTTAGGGCAAGAAACCACCCAAAATCAAATTTTGATAGTTAAAGAGCTAATAGTAAGTCTGAAGCAGGGCGTTGCAAAAGTGTGGGCATTTATAAAAGGATGATTTGAAATTGCTTGAATTATTTTACCAGCAGCTGCAGCAACAAAAAGAACATATGCAAAACCTACATCCCTAATTGTACCCCATGAAGAAATTTAATTCTGGGTGGTGTGAAAGATGTCTCGTGATCTCCAAGCTAAGGTCAACAATTTTATAAACCACAGCAAACACACTGAAACCTCCAAGACAGTTTAAAGGCTTTGAATTGAGGGTTGGATTAGTAGGAAAATATGCAAATTATGAGGATAAAAAAAACCCCTGCATTCTGGTGTTTGCAACATCTGGTAGTGGAAGCAGCCTACTGTTGCAAGCGTAAAATAAAACAAACTCAGAATCTAGACTCAGCCGGGCTACAATTTCGTTCCCATGAATCATATTCCAACCCCAGAAAAGGAACCAGTTTTTATATTTCCAATTTGACAGACAAATAAAGCTTCAGAAGGAAAATCAGAACATATTATCACAAAGAAAACAGTACCAAGTAATCCTTAGAAAATATGCTAACGCGGAGTAACAGGTTTCAAATTGTGAACATCGCATACAATAGCATGATAATGAAGGCGAACTTACAATTATACGCCCTTCAATTCGCAAATCTTTCTGCTCAAAAAGCCAAATCTGAATGCGAGCTTTCTGCGACACAGAAAATCACAAAAAAAAAAAAACACAATTTACACAAATTTCTCACTTCAGCAGGTGGGGAATCTCAAACACACAGAAAACCTCAGGCCAAAGCACAAACGAGAAATAGACATGGGAATTTCACTTACACTTTGAAGAAACCTGAAGATCAGATTCTGAAGAAAGGGGAAATAAAAAAAGAGGAAATTAGCGGTGAATGAGAAACAAGAATTGAGACAATTTAGTAAACAGAAGAAAAAGAGAAAATGAACTTACGATGGGTTGGGTCATAATCCTCTGGACCTTAGTGCTAGCCATGGTTGCTGTTGCTGCTGGTTTCGGCGCTGAGAAGGTAAAAGAGTTCTTTGGGAGCGAAGTTGAAACCCTCCGGCACCACTGGCACTCAACTCGACAAAAGCCAAGCAAAAACCCTAACCAGCGAGAAACGGAGTGACTGGCTTTGCGCTCAAATTATTATTATTATTTTATTTAAAAATGCGCTCAAATAAACTTAATTTTTCCCCCTCTGTAAAAACTTAATTAAAAGATTAAAAATTTAAAAAAAATACAAAGACACCGTTTGGTTTGATCTTTTGGAGCTCCCAATCTCAGTTAGAGAAGTTAAAGCTAGTTTGAGTTTCATCAACCCATTAAAAAAAAAAAAAAGCTAGTTTGAATTTTTTTCCCCTTCTTTTTATTTTTGGAATTCATTACAATATTTAACACAGTAAAAAATTACACTAATTAAGGTCCCAAAAAAGGCAAAGGGTGTTTGGATTTTAATTGAAAAAAATTGATTAAGAAAAAATTGATTATTAGAATATAATGGTATTTGAATAAAATTTTAAGAATTGATTATGATATTAATTTTTTAAAATAGAATAAAATTTCAATTTATTTTAAATGAAGTTTTGAAAATCAAATGAAATTTGAAAAAATTGGAGTGTTTGAATAAAATTTTTTAAAACCATAATTTTAAATTTAAAATTAATTCTAAAAGGATATCCAAACATGCGCAAACCAGGAAAAGTTCAAGTAAGAAAGAGCATCACAGGCTAGAAAATACACTTTAGAGAAAATCGAAAGGAGTTGCGAAATATCCTCATGTATTATATCTCCGTTCGTTTTACTGACCCCTTGCATGTTCCTTCAAAATACTTTCTGTCTGTAACCAATAATTTCAATCAGTAAATTTTGCATATTCCAGTCTTCCACTACTCCTTTAATCCAGCTTAGAACTGCTCTTAAGAGGACGCTTAACTTTGCACGATCGTTGTGCTTATAGCTTTGAGGATTGGGAAAGGTTTTAATCAGGGAGCCACGGCATCTGACCAAACAGAACCAAGTATTTCTTCCCAAAAATTTTCTCTTCTTCATCCACAGAGTCCAACCTTGTTGGACGACTGTCAAGTTCCATGGTAAGAGAACAGTAATTTGCCTATCGTCCTGCCTTCTATGTTCTGGGTTCTGATTGTTCCTTATTGTGTTGTTAAACAGAATTTTCTCGCGGAGGACATGGATAGGGTAACCTTGTCTGGAGTGATATTTCCTTTGTTATGAATTGCATGATTTCTAGCCTACCAGATTTGATTGATCAAGGTAATAATCTTCTTAATTAGCTCAAGATTCCCATCTGCACGAAGGTCCTTTAAATTTGGATTAGCGTGAGTTGAAAAAGTCATTTATCCCCTGCCCAACACTGCTTGCAGTTGAGTGCCGGTTTGGGCAGGTGCCAGATTCGATTGTATAAACCAAAACCATGGTTTTGATAAAAATCACCCAAACTCTCCCATTTTCATATAATCGATTATTTGTACTAGAACCATGTTTTGTTATAAGCTGAAAAGAATGGCTTATTGGAATCGATTTCAACATGAGTTTCCTTTATCAGTTGCCAAAAATTTTACCTCCTAGGCACACCCCTCTAGCAAATTTCAAATATCCTTTGAGCTTTTAACTGCATTCTAGCTAGCTGCACATCATCATCCTCCCATGCATCTCTAGCGCCGACCTACCTCTTCCATCTTTGGTGAGTTTCAGATCTCCTCTCATCTCTCTATCATCCTCCAACTATCTCTGTTCTTGTCCAATCTGCTCTGATTTGCTCATATCAGCAAGTTTGCTGTCTCTCTTCTTCAATCTGATTGTATCAACGAGTCTGTTGTCTTGTCTCTCTTCTCTGATATGCTCGTCTCCCATCTATAGTTGCTTGTCCTTTGTCGTTGTTGTCGTTGTTGTTTTTTTTTTTAATAAAAAATATACTTATCATGATGAGTGTCATGGGAGTGGGTGTTGCAATCTACCACCGTGTCGCATCCCTGAAGGGTGGAGGGTTTCGAGTATCTCACCAGCTTTCATATTATCATTGATTATTGATGGGTCAAACAACATCTTATTTTGCATATATTGTTTAGTCAATAAATTCACAAAATTTATATTATTATTATTATTGAAATTAACGTTAACATATTTTATTTATTAAATGGAGTTCAGCAAATTTAATAATATTATATACAATTTTATTATTATTTGCATTTAAAAAAATGCCTTTTATAGTAATTTGTATCTCTGAAATTGATTTTGATTAAATCACCCAAATATCTTTAATTTAATCAAAATTAATTTTAGAAAATATGATCTAAATACATCATGTTTAACATAATCAATTTTAATTAAAATTTATTATGTTAATTAATTTTTTATAATTAATTATATCTAATTAAAATTTAAACACATCCTGAAACTATTTTGTTTTGGCTTGTGAGATTGCGTTTGAGTAGAAGTGAATAAAAAAATATTTTTATAAAAAAAAGTAAATATGTCTATCCCATTTTTTTAAAAAATATTCTTCATCTCTTTTTTAAAAATTACTTTTTCATACCGAAAACTTTTTAAAAGTTTTATTTGACAAATAGATATATATATATATATATATAGAGGAGGATATCATGAAAAGCTGATATGCTTTTTAATTATTTTTTTTACTTACAGATTTTTTATTTAAGACAATCACAATTAAGTATTAAATATGGATGCATCTTCTAATACAAATTTGAATTTTGGTTCGTCATTTTGTGAGAGTAGTTTTAAATTATTATATATCTAAAACTATTTTTAAATTATATATCATTCAAAAAATATTAATATGTTAAATTTACTTTTTACAAAGATATTGTTTAAACATAAATCACATTGTAGTAATTAATTTTTTTTATTGTTTATAAGTATTTTCTTATTAGAGACAATTTTGTTTGATATATAGTTGAGTATTAAATGTGAATATCTTTCCTAGCAAATAGTAAGTCCTCAGTTTACTATATTATGAGAGACTAGTCCCTTCTGTTAAACCAAATTCACATTTGTCATTGTAATAATTGATTTTTATCTCAACATTAATTTGTAAATTGTAATTAGTGAAAACTTTACTTTGTAAAATGTTAATCCTAATAATAAAAAAATTAATTTACTAGTGATGTGAACATGGTATTGTCTAGTCTAGTCATTTTGGATTGAGTTGCGTTATAGTCAAAAGCGCTTACAGAATCAAGAGAAAACATACCTATATTAGATTATAAAGTAGTTTGAACTCAAGCTTCAGTCTTTATACTTTCAGTCAACGATGGAAAACTCCCCTTGTTTGAACTCTTGCCATGTTTGTTGACATAAAAAAAATAAATATGAGAATTATTTCCCCAGCCCTATTTATAAGATATTTGGACAATTTTTTCATGTGTTTTAAGAAAATTTATTATGTTATTTTATTTGTTTTTTGCGGACTTTATTTTATTTGTAAACAAGAAATAAACTTTTCAATTATATTTTCATTAAGTAAAATAAGATATAATCATCTTGTTATTTGTGCAAATACTTTCTCAGGTTAAATGGTAATACTGTAAGATTATTTCATCCTTTTATTTTATAGCTTATAATTATAACTACTTTTGTTTTTGTTAAATACCCTCCCGTAGTCATTTTTAACTATCTCATTAGAATTTAAGAAGAGTAGTTAACTCTATATAAAAAAGAGAAAAACACAATATTTAAGAAATCATATAAAAACATTAAATCAAAATTAAATCTTCTTTTTAATACTTGTAATTTTGTATGAGTGAAATTGTACGTTGTTAATTAACAACGCTTTATACAACTTGTATTAGAGACCAAGAAATTTTTTGACAATGCATCTTATAATGGAAGCAAAAAGGAGTACTTTATATTATAAACAAGATCATAATTGCACCTTCTCCTCTCCATTTTATAGGATATTTTTTTAAACTACAAATATCAATAAAGTTAATTAAATACAATTTAAATTTTAAATTTTTTATGAACCTATAAAAATATCCTTTATTTAATAAGAGAGAGAAAAATATGTTTAAGGAGTAAAACAATGAGAAATAATATTGAGATAAATAATCACTAATAAATTCTTATTTTAAAAAATATTTTATATTTTAAAATACTAAATCACCTAAAAAATGTCTTAGGCAATGTTTGATTTAAATTTTAATTGAGGTTTGAGTGGCCCAAACCCCGGTTGGGATTGTTGAAAGCTCATTATAGGTTAAAAATTTTGTTTGGATAAAAAAATGTTGAAAAGAGCTTTTGAGGGAAAAAGCTCGTTTTGGTTGAAGCTGATTCAAGGAGCTTCTCTTCTCAACGCGCATTAGTAAACATCGATGGTAATGCATCTTTAGCTTCTTGTCAAATTTCTCTCTCCAACTGGTAAAGGGTACGGTAGATATATTATTATGATACTTAATCATCCATGACCCCTGGAAACAAATGACGCAGTGTTTTCTTGCATGCAAAAGAAAAAAAAAAAGTGATATTTCGCTTTGTGGCAAATTTTACAATATTTTTCTGAAACTTTTATGGGATAATATATCTACCAATTTATTAATTTAATTTCAATTTTATAATTTAATCTTTTATTATTTATCAATATATTTTAGCTTTTTAGAATTTAACATTTTATTATCTATCAATTTATTTTAAGTATTTTGTAATTTAATATTTTTAATTTATTATTTATTCAATATTTTAATAATTTATAAATAATACTTAATTATATATAATTTTTTATTAAAAACTGTAATTTAAAGGTCAATGTATTTTTTCCAAGAATATCAAATCAGGAAAAAAACTTCTACAATAAACTATAATAAAACTAAATAAAAATAGATTATAATAAGAAATCAAATATCCTTTTTTCTTGATATAGATTTGAATTTTATCTAGTTGAAATTTATTCAAGCCAACCAATCACATGTAAAATTGTAATTTTAATATACTTTTTTAAAAAAATTTGTAATTTTAAGTTTAATATTTTCCTTAAAAATATGAAATTAGTCACAAAAATATATACAAGAAAATTCACATCCATTTTTGTCATTATATATTTGAACTAGCTTTTGAATCAAATCATCCAAACAAATTTCAATTTGTCCAACTTACTTTTAAAAAGAAAAGCATTCAAACATAAATCACGTTATGATCACAAACTTTTATTCTAACCTCAGTTTATTTTAACTTCAGTTGAAAATTTTCTTAATCCAAACACCCACTTATAAAATGAAGGAGAGGTGTTAAAACACATAAGCATACATCCATCACCACATCAGCAAGGGATTCCACATCAAATAACAAAAAGAAGAAAATATCATTAGACATCATGTGATCCTCACACACTATCACAAATTCCAGATCATTCCTTTTGTAAAACGTGTCATCCTCTTATTGATCAGACCACACTATAAATATGTATTCACTATTCATTGTAATTAGTGCACATGGAATAATACTCAGTTTATTCATTTTTCGTTTTTGCTCTATTATGATATCAGAGCAGTGAGATTGTCAAGCATGTCTGGCTCACCTTTATTTAGTTCTTTTATCTCCTCCACTAACCCTCCTCTTCAACCCACCACCAATACCGCCGCTAACTTTTCTCACTTTGTTACCATTAAACTTTCATAAGATAATTATTTTATATGGCGAGGCCAAATTATGCCATACCTCTATGGCCAACAACTTTTTGGCTATATTGATGGTTTAATACTATAACCTCCGGCCAAAACTCTTACCGAACTTTTCAATTGAGATTACCTTCAATGGTTCCAATAAGACCAACTTGTTCTTTCCATTCTCATAGCCTCTATTATTGAAAAACTCATTGAACAAGTTCTCCATCACAAATTTTCTCGAAATCTGTGGCTTGCCCTTGAAACACTATTTTCCTAGCAAACTCAAGCTCGCCTTGTTCACCTTCATCAACAAATCACCACCATCAAAAAGGGTGGTGAAACCATATTTGAGTATTATCGTCGAGCTACCATATTAGCTGACTCTTTAGCTGCCGTAAGCAAACTTGTTCCTGATGATGATTTTACCACTTATTTATTAGCTAGCTTAGGCCTTGAGTTTAACACTATAGTCACATCTGTAACCACTCAACGCTCTATTCTCTCTGTTAAGGAAATCCTCAGTCGTTTACTTTAGTATAAAGCTCGAATGAATCATCATGATTTTGTTCAACTTCTTATTGGAATCACAGCCAATGCTGTATCACGAGCGTCTTACCTTAACATACCATCGTCTGATGGTTGTGGATATGGTCGACAATCGTATCACCCCTCTACTCATGGACGTAGCAACAGGTCCTTCACATTTCGTGGATGCGGCAACAGATTTCATCGAGGAGGAGGAGGACGTTCTTACTTTTTCCAGCCTGACAATGATCCTCCATGTCAACTCTGTGATCGCTATGGCCATATTGCTCACACCTGCAACCAATGGTACAATCAAGCTCTTCAAGCACTACCACCACCACCCACTGCAGCACACTATTTTGATTACTCTGCCGTGCATGATTCTCTGTGGTATCTTGACACTAGGGCCACACATCATATGACCAATGATCTGTCCAACCTTAATCTCTCAGCTACTCCTTATCATGGCTCTAATATTGTCCGTGTTACCGATGGCTCACCAATGACCATTCAACACCAAGGGTCTGGCACCCTCACCACAAATAATGGCAACTTTCTTCTCTCTAATCTTCTCCACACTCTTTCTTCTACAAAAAAATCTTTTAAGTGTTAATAAATTCTGTCGTGATAATAATGTATTCTTTAAATTTTAGTCTGATTTTTTCTTTGTGAAGGACAAGCAAACAATGACCCCACTTCTTCACAGTCCAAGCCATAACAACATGTACCCACTCACTGCATCCTTATCACACCCTCAAGCACACTCTAGCATCCGCACAACCATCAGTTACTGGCATAATCGACTCAGTCATCCAGCCTCACGCATTGTTTATCATGTCATCAAGAAACACAATCTCCCACTTTCCAAGTCATTATCACCAACGTGTCCTACTTGCTACACCTCCAAGAGTCATCGATTACCTTCTCCAACATCTTTAAATTACTCCAGTTTACCTTTTCAACTTATTTTCTGTGATGTATGGGGTCCTTCCCCAATCATTTCCATTACTGGTTTTCGTTACTATGTATCCTTTATTGATGACTACTCTTGTCATATTTGGTTTTATCCTATTCATTCCAAAAGTGAAGTTCGTTCTATTTTTCATCAATTTCGATCACTTGTTCACACTTTTTTTAATTCCACAATACGTTCTTTTCAATCTGATTGGGGTGGAGAATTTCGATCACTGCATAAAGATCTTATTACCTTAAGGATTCACCATCGCATTACCTGTCCACACACACACACATAGAATGGCACAGTGGAAAGGTGTCACTGTACTATTGTTGAGAAAGGTCTCGCTCTTCTTACACACGCATCTGTGCCTCAAACTTATTGGACCTTTACCTTTGCCACTGCCTCCTATCTAATAAACAGACTCCCAAGTCCATCTCTACAAGGCTTAAGCCTATTTGAACTTCTTTTTCTCCAAAAACCAAACTATCATATCTTAAAAACTTTTGGCTCTACATGTTAGCCCAATCTCAAACCTTATGCACCTTATAAATTAGCTCCACAATCACTCTCTTGTGCATTTCTCAACTATGCTTCCAACCATTTAGGCTATCTTTGTCTACATTTACCCACAGGCTGACTTTACACCTCTAGAGATGTCATTTTTTATGAAGCCCAATATCTCTTCTCCTCTTATGTCACTAACAGCCCACCAGCCCCTATTACACCTCACTTAATTTTACCTTACTTCCCAGGCCCAACTACACCAAGCCCAGCACTTACCCCAAACACAATAACTTCCCCATCTTCTCCTAATATTGTCACTTCTCATCAGTCCACCAGCGTCGTCCCATTTCCCTCATCCTCACCTTCTAACACCTCATCATCATCCTCTCCAGCACCGACCCCACCGCCACCTCCTAAATATCCTATGATCACTAGATCCTGTGCTAATATCTTCGAACCTAAAGCTCTACCTGATGCCTTTATCTCTAAGCCGCCACCTTGAGCCCATCACTCCTCGGGTCCTGAACCACCAAACCCCTCTTTGGTCACTTTTACTCTTCGATTTTTAGAATGGTGTTAGGCTCTCTGCTAAGAATTTCATGCTTTACTTTCTACTCACATATGGATCTTGGTTCCCCTCTCCAAATCCATAAATGTTGTGGGATGCAAATGGATATTCTGAAAAATATATCACGCTGATAGTAGTCTTGATCAATGCAAAGCTCACCTTGTGGCCAAAGGTTTTCACCAATAACTGGGCATCAACTTTACCGACACCTTCTCTCCAGTGGTAAAACCTCTCACTGTTCGAATCATCCTTTCAATTGCTGTCTCTCATGGTTGGCCTCTCAAACAAATTGATGTTCAGAATGTGTTTCTGCATGGGTTTCTTTAAGAAAATGTTTACATGCAACAACCTCTTAGGTTTGTCCATCCAGATTATCCTTACTATGTCTGTAAATTAAATCATGCCATCTATGGTCTGAAACAAGCTCCACGAGCTTGGTTTGCTTGGCTAAGTTCCTGACTTCAACAATTGGGTTTTCGCTCCTCCAGGTCTGATTCTTCCTTATTTATTTGCACCAATACCTTCTATACTATGTATGTCCTGGTATATGTTGATGACATAATAATCACTGGCTCCTTTACTACTGCTGTTTAAGACTTGATTTCTGCATTGGGAGAATCTTTTCTTGTTAAAGATCTTGGCAATCTTCATTATTTTTTGGGTGTTGAAGTACTATCTAATCAATCTAGTCTTATTTTATCCCAACGAAAATATATTCAAGATCTCCTTGTCAAGGCCAAAATGTCCAAAGCACGCCCTGTTTCCTCACCAATAGCACCTAATATGCACCTTTCCACTCATGACAATCCTTCATTTCACGACCCCCTGCTCTATCACAGCATTGTTGGTAGTCTTCAATATCTCAATTCCATTCATCCTAATATCATGTTCGCTGCAAATAGAGTTTGTCAATTTATGCATGATCTAAAGGAAACCCACTAGACTGCAGTCAAACGAATCCTTGGTTACTTGCAAGGCACCTCTCATCTTGCTCTGTACATTCGACCTTCAACTTCACGTACCCTCTCTGCATTTTCGGATGTTGACTGGGGTGGAAATTCGGATGATCTACAGTCTATAGGTGCTTTTGCCATTTTTTTTGGTCCAAATCTCATTGCCTAGAGCTCATGCAAGCAACCAACAGTTGCACGATCCAACACAGAAGCCGAATACAAAGCTATCACTACCACTACTAGTGAACTAATCTAGCTTCAAAGTCTCCTGTATGAACTTGGCATTCACTTGCGTCAAGCACACTTTCTCTATTGTGACAACTTGGGTGCCACCTATCTAGTTGCCAATCTTGTCTTCCACTCTCGGGCTAAACACATCTCTCTTGATTATCATTTTGTCTGTGAATGTATGGCAGCCAACCTACTCCACATACTACATGTCTCTTCCAAAGATCAATTAGCGAACATTCTTACCAAACCTCTTCCCTCTTCTCACTTTGCTACTTTAAGATTGAGTCTCATTATTCTTCCATTCCAATTTGATTCGCGAGGGAATGTTGAAACATATAAGCATACATCCATCACCACATCAACAAAGGACTCCACATCAAATAACAAGAAGAAGAAAATATAATTAGGCATCACATGATCCTCACACGCTATCACAAATTCTAGATCATTCTTTTTGTAAAACATGTCATCTTCTTATTGATCAGACCACACTATAAATATGTATTCACTATTCATTGTAATTAGTGTGCATGGAATAATACTCAGTTTATTCATTTTTCATTTTTGCTCTATGAAGAGGGAATATTTGTTTAATGAGAAAATGGCTTCAAACTTGTCAAACGTGTCCAGAACGTTCGTTCACCCACCGTTTACGTTATAAGTGGACTGCGTACAGATTTCACACCAGCCAAGTGCCAAACCTATGCATTAATTAATACAGTTACAAAGACTTGGACATTCATTCATTTATATTAATAATTATATGCGTGTGTGCGTGGCAGTAGAGCAGCACATCAATAACTGAATCACTCTCATTCTTTTTATTTTATGATTATGATTAATCAGCTCCTGACACCACCGCCATTACGACCATTGTAGCTTCTTTCTAGTCCTCCGTTCACACTGCTCCTCTCTGCGTTTTTCTCCTTTCTCTTTCTTCTAATGTTCAAGCCTGTTCCAGTTTCATTCTTCACAAAGAATGTTAATTCCAAGAAACTTCTTCTCGTAAACAGCTGCTATAAGGCAACAAACAAGGCACGTGCTTTCTGTTCCTCGTAACGTAAGCCTTCCAAGTTCCAAGTTCCAAGTTCCAACCTTTGTTGGTGTCTCGTCGAGTCTCTTGTCTTGTTACCAATGAGGTTTCTTTGGGTTCTTCTTCCTCTATGTTTTTCTTCCTTGTTATGCTCAGTTTCTGCTTTGAGCTCTGATGGGGTGACTCTATTGTCACTCTTGAGGCATTGGACTTCTGTGCCTCATCCTGTAAAGTCCACCTGGAATCTCTCAGATTCCACCCCTTGCTCGTGGGTTGGAATCCAGTGCGACCATGCCCACAATGTGATCTCTCTTAACCTCACTGGTTATGGGATTGAGGGTCAATTAGGACCTGAGGTTGGACTTCTGAATCACTTGAAGAGCCTTGTATTGATGAATAATGGGTTCTCTGGAACAATTCTTCCTGAGTTAGGAAATTTTAGCGTGCTAGAATACTTGGAACTTTCTGGAAACAGCTTCAGTGGACAAGTGCCTGATACCTTCAAAAGCTTACAAAATTTGAAGTTTATCAGCCTTTCTTATAATCAACTCACTGGTCAAATCCCAGAATTCATCACTCAAATCCCTCACCTGCAACATGTCGAAATGTCTGATAACTCTCTCAACGGTTCCATTCCTTCAGGTATAGGAAACATGAGTGAGCTTTTAGTCCTGTATCTTCAGAATAATAAGTTGTCTGGGGAAATTCCTTCCCCAATTGGGAATTGTAGTAAATTGCAGGAATTGTTCTTGAATGAGAATCAGTTTCAGGGAACCCTTCCTGAGACTCTTAACAATCTCCATAATATAGTTTATTTGGGCTTTGCTAATAATAATCTTAGGGGCACTATTCCATTGGGTTCTGGCAGTTGTGAAAATCTGCTTTTCTTAGATCTGTCATACAACGCATTTAGTGGAGGAATTCCTTCAAGCTTGGGGAATTGTAGTGGTTTAACCCAATTTGCTGCTGTTAGTAGTGGCCTAACTGGCAATATTCCAGCCTCCATTGGTCTTCTTCACAAGCTTTCCATCTTGAGCCTTCCTGTGAATTATTTGTCCGGAGAAATACCTCCGGAGATCAGAAATTGTAAGTCTTTGACACGGTTGCATTTGTATTCCAATCAACTTGGGGGTGAAATTCCTAGTGAGCTAGGAGAGTTGAGTGAATTACAGGATCTTGAATTGTTTTCCAACCGTTTTACCGGTGAAATTCCTCTTAGTGTCTGGAAGATTCAAAGTCTTGAGCATATTCTTGTGTACAATAATAGCCTTTCTGGGGAACTACCTTTGGAGATGACAGAGCTCAAGCATCTGAAGAATATCTCATTGTTTAACAACCACTTCTCTGGAGTCATACCTCAAACTTTGGGAATCAAAAGCCGTTTAGTACAGTTGGACTTTACGAATAATAAGTTCACTGGAAACATCCCACCAAATCTTTGCTCTGGAAACAAATTAACTGTGCTGAATTTGGGCCTCAATCAGCTTCAAGGCAGAATACCTCCAGATGTAGGAATGTGTACGACTCTTAGAAGGTTGATTCTGAAAGAAAATAATTTTACAGGGCCTTTTCCTGATTTTCAATATAATCCAAATCTCACGTTCATGGATATCAGCAGAAACAATATTAATGGCTCAATCCCACCAAGTTTGGGAAACTGCTCCAATGTCACTGATTTAATTTTGTCAAATAATAACTTTGCGGGGCATATACCACCAGAGCTAGGTCACCTTGCTAGCCTGAAGACTCTTCATCTTGCTCACAACCACTTAGAAGGTCCTTTGCCACCCGAGCTATCAAAGTGTACTAAAATGGATAGTTTTGATGTGGGATACAATTTACTGAATGGTGCATTTCCACCAAGTTTGAGGAGCTGGTCGGTGCTTACCACATTAATTCTATGGGAAAATCATTTTAATGGGGGCATCCCGGATTTCTTGTCAGAATTTAACGAGCTCTCTGAGCTGCAGCTTGGTGGGAATATGTTTGGAGGAAAAATTCCAGGATCAATTGGGGCATTGCAGAATCTGCGCTATGGGTTGAATCTAAGTGCTAATGGACTGATTGGCAAAATCCCTCCAGAGATGGGAAAATTAACAAATCTGCTAAGTCTGGATCTATCTCGAAACAATCTGACTGGAAGCACAAAAGTTCTTGCTGAGCTTTCTTCATTACTTACAGTCAATGTTTCATACAATTTGTTTCATGGTCCTGTACCAAAGATGCTGATGAAGCTGCTTAATTCTTATCCTTCATCGTTTTTGGGAAATCCAGGCCTGTGTGTTAGTTGTTCATCATCAAACAGATTGGATTGCAATCAGAGCATCTATCTAAAGCCATGTGATGATAGAGTGACAAACCAGAAAGGCCTTAGTAAAGTTAAAATAGCAATGATAGCACTTGGATCGTCAATATTTTTTGTTCTTTTGCTGCTGGGAGTAGTCTGTGTGTGTGGCCGAAAATCTAATCAAGAAGTCCAGATCTCTGCCAAAGAAGGTACTTCCTCACTACTTAACAAAGTGATGGAGGCTACTGCTAACCTAAATGACCGATTTATCATTGGTAGAGGAGCTCATGGAGTAGTTTATAAAGCTACTGTAGATCCAGCCCAAGTTTTTGCTGTGAAGAAGCTTGCATTTGCTGGGAACAAAGGCAAGAGCTTAAGCATGGTTAGAGAAATTCAAACCCTTGGAAAGATTAGGCACCGGAATCTGGTCAAATTGGAAGACTTTTGGTTGAGAAAGGACTTTGGTCTGATCTTGTACACCTACATGCCAAATGGAAGCCTTCATGAAGTCTTGCATGAAAAGCATCCACCGCCATCCTTAGAGTGGAATGTCCGATATAAGATAGCCATTGGCATTGCTCATGGACTGGCCTATCTCCATTACGACTGTGATCCTCCCATAGTGCACCGTGACATCAAACCAAGAAACATACTCCTAGATTCTGACATGGAGCCTCACATAGCCGATTTTGGTATTGCCAAGCTTTTGGATCAAGCTTCTGCTTCAACACCATCTATATCTGTCCCTGGCACAGTAGGCTATATTGCACCAGGTACTTCTTCTATTGCTATTATGAATCTGCTTGTTATTTTATTTGCATAAACCTTGTACTGACTAACATGTTTATATTGGCCTATTACAGAGAATGCATATACAACAGCAAATAATAGAGAATCTGATGCATACAGTTATGGGGTAGTTTTGCTTGAGTTAATAACCAGAAAGAAAGCAGTAGATCCATCATTTATGGAGGGCGTTGATATAGTGGGCTGGGTCAGAACTCTCTGGGGTGGAACAGAAGATGTTCACAAGATTGCTGATTCTGGCCTTGCCGGGCAGTTTTTGGATTCAAATGTTCTCGATCAAGCGACCAAAGTGCTTTTGGTGGCTCTGAGATGCACTGAGAATGATCCACGCAGGAGACCCACAATGAGAGATGTTGTCAAGCAATTAGAAGATGCTAATCCGAGGACAAGAAGTAAAAAGCTTCCAAGTTCGAACTCCTTAATCCATAGTTGATTATGCAATGTAAGATTCAGAAGTCTATTGTTTCTTCTCTCAAGCAGCGAAATAGCTCACTTGCACAGCAATTCAAATGTAGATGCCTATTGATGGTTTTTGAACTTCAACTTCAAAATGTGATTTATAGTTTCAAAAATTTTCCCTGGATGTAACTGGAACTGTCAAATTCCTTTCCACGTAAGCAAATTTAGAATGTGAGTAGCTGAAGGCAAACAGAGGGTATGCCTCAAATTTTGCTGGTGTCAACAATTTAGTTGATATTGTGCAGTTTAATCCGACAAATTACAACGTGATTTTTTAAATTTTTGGTTTACAATTTCTCAGAGGTGAGCTAAGCTTTGTTTAAAGTTCAAAACTGATATTTAAAATTTCAATGACATGTTGTAGCCTGTAGGTCCCATTTGCTGGGCATCTATCCAGCCGAAATGCAATATAAGCTGTGTGTGTGTGTCCCTGTGAGCGAGTATGGCAGAGCTACGTTGAGCTGAGTGTGTGCTGATGCCTCAGCTTTCTCAAAACTAGAAGTAAACAAGTGTTGATTTTCATATTCTACACCCCTGAATTGGACCCAAACCCAAATCAGGTGAAAAACGAGGCAGTGAGAGACGCGAGAGAGAGTTGGGGAAGTTTAGATTGAGGTCTTGATAATGTCCGGTAATTAAAGGACTAGATAGAGAGAATAGGTTTGGGATAATGTGGATCAATGCAGATAAAAAAAAAAAAATGAAGGGTCTAAAGTCGAAGAAAGTACAAATGATAGAATCTAAATTCTAGCACACCATAATTCAATCGGCGGACAGTGGAGAGGAGAGTGATTTATAAAGTATACTCAACAATTTGGCGAATCTGAGGCACCATGCAACAGTTTGAAGACGAGGAAGAGCCATGGAAGTTTTCCAGCTGCTGTGCGTCAGAGAGAGTGAGAAAGGAAATATTTCTTTGCACATTGGAAGAATTAATGAATTCACGGTGGGTTTCTGTGTCGGGACAGCGTTCCTCCCTTTCTTTTCCGTCCCTTTTTAGTTTTTCTCCCTTTCCCAATCTCCATCATTCATTTTATTTTATTAAATAAATTTATTTTAATTATAAATTTAACGAATGATGAGAATCAAAAAAAAAAAAAAACTTTTTTCCCGTTTCTGTAAATATAAAAGTAAAACAATAAAATGTCAGTTTAAATTTTAGTTACTTGAATGAAACGATTTATTTTTTAATACTTTTATCAAATAAAAATTAAAAAAATATAACAAAATTCATTCAAATTATATAAATAATAATTTAATCTATTAAAATATTATAATTTCAATGAAGTACTTAAAAATTTTTTTGTTAGTAACTTTTTTTAGTGAAAAGATAATTTTACTCTTAATGAAAATAACAAATTTTAATTATAACTTTTATTTAAAAAATTATAAATTTTATTTTTGTAAATCATAAAAATTGAATAAGAAATTATAACTTGTCTATTGTAATTTTTATTATTGAAAAACAAACATCAATAACAACTTTTACTTAAAAAATAACAACTTTTGTTTTGTGAATCACAAGAGTTAAACAAAAACTCACAATTTATCAAGTATAATTTTTATTAATGCAAAGCAAGTTTTCAAAATAATAAACTCCTTTCACAACTTTAGTTTAAAAAATCACAACTTTTCTTTAAAGAATAGTAAGAATTGAACTAGAAATCACAAATTGTTAAAAAGGGTAAAATAATTTTTTTAATTTAAAATTTATTGATAAAAAAGTCCTAAGGAACTTTATTGAAATTATGACATTTCGAGAGATTAGATTGTCATTTATATAATTCAAAAGAATTTTATTATTATTTTCTCTAAAAAAATTATATTATGTATTTGTTATAAGAAAAAGCTTTTCTTGGGAGAATGAAAGAAATCTCTTTGAAATAGGACAATGATAATTTATTTTCGTGAAATGTGACAATGATAGTGAGATTTTAAGGAACTTCATTGAGATTAAATTTTTGGATGAAATTACTTTAATACCCATCTACAACTAATTTTATATGATTCATAAGTTTAGTATAAATATTTGTAAGTTTGGTTTCCCTAGTGATCGAAATAATTTATAAAATCAAAATTTTCTACCAATAATTTTTTTTTCATTAAGTAAAATTCAACTAATTTTATATAATTTACAAGTATCGTATGAATATTTATAAGTTTGGTTCCATGAATGATTAAAATAATTTAAAAATTACAACTTTCTAAATCACAGAAAAGTATCAAAGTAATTTTACACAAAAGTTTAATCTTAAAAAAGTTTCTTAAAACTTCACTATCATTATCACATTTTATGATATCAAACTGTCATTTTTCTATTTTAGAAAGATTTATTTGTCATTCTTCCAAGTTTTTTAAACGTAGATAACTTTAGTTATGGGAGAATTTTAGTTAAAGATCGTAAAAAAGAGATATTTGTAACACCCTCAAATTTACAAACCGATTTTTTTTTCGCAAATTATTAATTCAACAAATTATTTTTTTTTCATTGAACCCTTATCATACCCTTATCATGGTAGAAAAATTTCTACCATGATACATCCAAGATAATATATCACAGGTCTTAAAATATCTCAAAAAGCAATTAGAACCATGAGGGACAGACAGGATCCTCATGTCATGATATTCAAATCAGATCATAAATCAAGAGGGACAAACATAATCCTCTTGGTCATACAAATACTTTTAATAAAAAGGATTAGAGTTTACATGCTTCACAAAAAAGATATGTCCTAAGTTCGCACAAGATACATTGTATAATCTAAAATAAGAGGCAACGTAAAAGATGGTGTCTCATACATCATAGTTACACCTCTGGTGCTTTCTCAGCCGGACTCGCTCCTGTAAAAATATTAACCACGGGGAATGAGACTTAAAAGTCCCAATAACCAGAAATTAATATGTAATGATGCATGCGGATGTAACTAATCATGCGATTGCTAAGTGGGCACACAAAATATTTAACCGAACAATACTTTCAAACAAACCGAACAAGTATTTAATTTGCATGAATGCACCTTATATCCTCCTTTCGCCATGCTCGGACGCCAAATCACCCGGCCAAAGGTGAGTTGGACCAAGCGACACGCCACTCATTGGGTCCAATGAGGGCTTACCACGTGGTAATAATTAACCGAACAGAAATTCCCATTAATACCATACATTAAAATACCCTGACAAGTCATGCATCATTCAAATATCCAAACAGAAATATATCCGAATAATAATATCTCATCATGATAAACAAAAAATAAATTTTTAACCCACTTGGCAATGATTTCACGAAAGTATATAACAGTATTTATTTTCAATAATTCATAATTTTTCCAAACAACAAAACAACACATAACCATTCACAAACACACCCATCACAAAATATTAATAATGGTTACCTTGTGTCTTGAATAACAAGTTCCTCTTCACAACTCCTTTTTCACCACTATCTTTGTCAATATAATCTACATAATTATTTCACAATACTATATATTAATTTTACATTAAAATAAATAACTCTAATTTAAATAGTTAGAAAGTCTTAGATCTATAATCCATATTAACACTAATTTAAGATTTATGCCTCATTTAACTTCTCAAATTCTTTTCTAAAATTCTTGTACCCTAATAAACTAATTTTTTTATCCTCAAATCACTTCTAGTATCACAATTTCATCCTTCTATATTCTAAAAATTCGTCCAAAAATAAATTAAATTTTAAAATTATCCTGAAACCTCAAATCACCTTTCTATAACCTCAAAAATACTTATTCATACTTAAATAAATATTTAATAATCATAGGTTTATCCCTACATCTCAGATTCCACATAAATTCAATCATATAGATCTAGATTTTAACTCAAAAATTCTTAAACATGAGTTTCAACCTCAAGAAAATATTCTATAATATTTATTATATCCCTAAGAGTTTTAACCTATATTTTTAATCCATCATATCATCAGATTAACTATCCTATAGAAAAATTCTAATCAAAATATTTACTCTATCCTACAAAATAATCATATCACTAGAAAGCTAATATTATTTAGAAAATAATTATAAAATTAATTTTGTAATTAAATAAATTTTTAAATGCTAATCTAAACAGGAAAGTTAGAACATACTTGAAGAAAAAAAAAATAATCCCCCCTTGCGAGAAAACGCCGAGCAACGTGAGAGGAAGAGAGAAAAAATAATATAAAAATGGGATTGTGAGTCCTAAAATTATATTAAAAAAACTATAGGTTTAAATTTAATTATTCAAACCTTTGGGCCAAAAGTTGCAATTTCCTCTAAATTGCATCTTAGCCTCTCATGCTTCCTAATGCACACACCCCATCCTTTTTATACATAAAGGCACCTCTTCTCTTCCCTCATCTAACCAATGTGGGACTTAGAAACAACAACCTTTCACCCCCCTTTTTTTTGTTCCTTCTACCTTCTCTTTTTTTTAACACACAATAAAAAATTATTTATGTATTATATCTTAACTAAATATTGCTTATATAATTTTAAATTTAAATTTTTAAATTTATAATTAAATACCTAACCATAATATTATTTCTAAATAACCTCAAATAATATAAATTCTTATTATTATCATTTTTTTCCTCAAAACCTAAATTCCACAATTTCTTTATTATATAAAAATCAAGATGTTACAATATTTACTTGTGGGTCCTAAAAAAATTTAAAAATTTACTTGTGGGTCCTAAAATTTATGGACTAAATTGAAATAAAATGGTTAGCTGAAAGGATTGAAATACTTTTTTTGCAACAAAAAGAAAAAATGATTGACAATAGATATTAATAAATTAATAAGTAAAGTTAAAGAATTAACAATAATGATTATACATTTAGGCTAAAATGATTAAACTAGTATGATGATTGATAAGTCATGTAATTTATAATTGATATTAATAAATTAACAATTAAAAGTTAGATAATTAACAACTGATATTAGTATAATTATTGATAAGTGAAGTTAAATAATTTATGACTAATATTGATAAATTAATAAGTGAAGTAAAAAAAAACAACTAATGATGGTGTTTTTCAGTTAAGTGAACAAGTTTTGTAAAGGATTTACAAGTTAGGTAATTAACAAGTCATGTTGACAAATTAACAAGTAATGTTTTCAAGATTATAGAGCCACAAAATTAACTAGTTAACTATTTAATAAGTATTGTTAAGGAATTAACAAGTATAAGTAAGTAATTAGCAAGTAATATGTAGTAATCAAATACTTCTTAATTTTGCAGAAGTACATTTTAGTCTTTCTAGCCACCCATTTTATTTCAGTTGAGTTTATAAATTTTGCAAAGAATTTTCAGATTTTTTTTTGGGAACCCACAAGTAAATATTTCTCTTCCATAATCCTTAATTGAAAATTTTCCTTTAATTAATCAAGAAAATCATGGTAATCTAAAATTAGGTTTTGTGCCAATTTAGCAACACCAACCGTGAAAACACACACTCTTTGGTAAAAGATGGAAACAAAATCAATCTCTTGTATCAAGTAAACAAATAGCTTTGGGACTGCCCATATCTTACCATTAACAATTGGAGATACCTATTTACATTATTTGTAAACTCAGACCAACCTAGCTAGATTGATTTGTAAACTGATGAATAGATCACCTAGTCGATTCGATTGATTGAGGAAACTAGTCACATATAACTCGGTTTCAACCTAGACAAACCCGGCTAACTTGGCAGGTTCATGGGTTGATTCGGGTTTGATTTTATTATTTTTATTTTCTTTGCTTTTTCCTTTTTTCTTTTGAATATTGAACCCTAAGTTGAATTTAAATTTCTAAATTAATAATTTTAATGCTACTGTGTTTTATTATTATCAGAAATTGATAATTATTATTTATATAAGACATATATGAGATTTTATGAATAAATTTTTTATTTACTCAAAAATTAAAAACTTTTATTTAAATATTAAAGTCTTTCATATGACTAATTTTACATATTTAATCAAATTATATTATTTTAACCGTGAATTATATATTTAACTATTTATGGTTTCCAAGCATGTCTTTACGTTGGCCTCTCATAGAACTTGGATCCTGAGGGGAAACTTCTTGTTATGGCTAATTTTTATCCATTCATCGGAGACTCCTACTGTAAGATTTTATGTCTTTGGTAAGAGTAGATGAAATGAAATCCTTTTTCCCGCATTGTAAGATACAGGATTACATTGATTTTTTTTTTTTTATATTTCGTGGAGCATAATAGTTTTGGCAGCAGATATAAATGTTTTGGTCATCAATGGGGGATGCCTTTTGATGGTTTTTGAAGATCAACTTCACAATGTAAGCACGTAGCCTTCAATTTGTTAAAAGAAACTCAAATTATCAATTTTATTTGCATTGTCGGAAAGCAGTGTGGATCACTGCACCTTGCAGGGACTGCAGGGGATTCGAACTGGCAAGAGAGTTGGAATGCGGATAGCTGAAGGCAAACAAAGGTTTGCTCCGGCAAATTTGCTGGTCTTACCAAATTCGTGCACTTGTGCTGCTGAAGCTGACAAATTACAACGTGTCTTCAAATTGTAGTTTCAGAAAAGCCTTGCTAATGATATATTGTAACATAACTCTAACATTGTATCTTGAGAAAATGACAATTAAAGATCGCGTAAGATCGTTAATTATAATTAGAGGTCTTGAATTATTAAAATCTTAATAATAAATTATGGTTCTTATTTAAAATTAAAAATATATATGAGTTTATAAAATTGTCCTAACTTGAAAAATAAAAAGGATTAAAGTACATTTTCATCCTTGAACTATTTTTTGAAGAGCGCTGGGCACTTTGTATTGATAAGTAAGGCAATTTTTTTTAAACTATTTTTTAATGAGCAAAAAACCTTTTTTGTTAATCAACGATAACTTTGCCATTCTTTTTCCTAACGTAGCATGTACATGGGCTCCACGCACAGTGATAAGTAAGATTTTTAATCATGTTATTTGGTGCTAATTTGTCATTAAATTCATTTTCTAAGAACCTTAGATACCCTGGAGTCTTGTTAAAATAACATTTAATAAATATTGTTAAAATATTAAATATTTTTATATTTAATAATTTAAATATGATTATTTGCAAATATTCATCCAAAATTACAAATTATTTTTAAATATTTTATAAATAATTTATAAATATTTTTTGAGACAGTGTCCATATTGTTATGCCTTTCATATGGGTGGAAACTTACCTATATTTTTAATATTGATTAAGTTTCTTAAACTTTTAGGTCTTTCTTTGTAATTTTTTTTTTGCTAACTAACAATCTTCCTCCAATATATTATACTATCTAAATTTAATACTCTTTATATGTTGTAGTATTAGGGGTAAAATAAAAAACATGCAAAATCAATTAGGACCAACAATATGCCAACAAAAATATTTAATATTTCTTATCCCATTAATGTGCTACAAAATATGTTACTTTGGAGGTTCATTCTTTTCATTTTTGGAGATTCATTCCTTTTATTTTCAATAAAAATTACAAAATATTAAAAATATTAAAATATTAAATTGGGTGGTGTAATATTTTGGAGGAAAACTATTAGTTCATAAAATTACAAAGAATGACCTAAACAATTTAAGGAACTCAATCATATTGTCAATATGATTGATATATAAAAAAAATATTACAATTCATCCATAAATTTATGAAAAATTAGTTTGAACAATTAATATTTAAAAAATAATTTATAAATTTTGAATGAATATTTATAAATAATAATATTTAAATTATTACCTATTAAAATTTTTAGTATTTTAACAAGATTTATTAAATTTTATTTTAACAAGATTTGAGGATACCCAACGCTTTTAAAAAAAAAGTTTAGAGGTAAATTAACACCATAAGACATAATCAAAGTCTTACCTGTTGCATTGGTAGAAAACAAAAAGAATTAATGGTTAACTAACAAAAAGGGTTTTTTGCTTCTCAGAAAATAGTTTAGGGATAAAATTATCCAATATCAATACATGATGCTCAGTGCTCCTCGAAAAAAGTTCAAGGATAAAATTATATCTTAACCTAAATAAAAAACATGCTATTGAAATAACTATGATTAGTTGAGATTATTGTTAATTTTAGTTGAGAAAACTAGTATTTGCACTTAGGAATGTATTGTTTTCCATTGTGAAACTAAAATTAACTTATAAAACTTTCGAAAGACATTTATGAATATATAATAGTCTTTAAAATTTACCAAAGTCACTTCTGGATATGAAGCTAATTACTTGTGAATTTTTATATTTGTTAATACATAGATAAACTACTTAGAAAATCAAGGAAATAATATATTATTGAAATAACTATTATGAGTTGAGACTATTATTAATGTCAATTGGAGAAACAAGGATTCCAAGTAATATGGGTTGAGACTATTGAATTTACTATTATGGGTTGAGATTATTGTTAATTCCACTTCTAAGTTTGGATTCTGGTTTTTTTAATTGAAATTAACAATAATTCCAATCCATAATAATAATTTCAATACTTGAAATCAATTTTATAAATTCATATATATTTTTAATTTTAAATAAGAAACATATTTTATTATTGGGATTTCAATAATTTGGGTTTTATAATTGTAATCAATGACCTTGTGAGGTCTTTAATTGTCATAATTTCTTATATCTTCTTGGGGACTGAAATTATACCCATTCTGAGTTCTAAAACTCGTATTTGCGGCCTTATATGTCTGCTATGTTTTGCACTTTTCTTGACTTCATGAGAGATATTCAAAGAACCCATTTGGAAAAATAAAGGGTACACTAATAGTTGCTTGAATGGGATGTAATCTGTTATTGTTTATGCTCCTGCAACTGCAAAATTACTACATAAAAGGCCTCGCCTTTGATGAACTCAGGTTTTAAATTACCAAACTAGTTTATTTGTCATGACTAAACTTCCTGAAGTTTTTCATGATGGCAAAATTAGCCTTTGGTTGAAAATCTCGTGCCCTTGTCTGGTTAAAATGTTATATTAGGCTGCCTTTTCAGATTACTATATTAGGATTCTTTGATAGTCGTATAATTATTTTTTCTTTTGTTTGTCATTTTGTTATCATTGTTCAATAAATTTTATTATTTTTAAAGCAAGAATATAAAATATTTTTTATCTTGAATATACTTATTTTATTTTGTCACACTGTAAAATTTATGTTTTCATTTTATATAAAGCATTGTGCATATCCTGTCTTTCTTCTGAAGTTTCATGCTTAATGCAATTATATTTTTGATTTTGTGTCCCGAAAAGTTATAATTAAACAGAAAATTATATTTCCACTGCTTTTCCAAATTTCAATACCTATGAGATATTTGTTTATTTGAATTAGCATCTCCCAAAAAAAAAGTTGGAAAATAATAGTATGGAATGAAGAGACATCAAAAAGGATATTTATTTGATCCACAATAATCGATATTTGAAAGTGAAAGCTTTCTCCTTTTCCATTTCAATCGCTATAATTGCCCAAAACTGTTCCCACTTTTCATCTCATTCAACTTCTCTTTAAATAAAGAGCTAAAAGATGCATTGAAACTTACTTATCTTTTGCCATTGCTAAAGTGAAGAATAGAAAACAAAGAAAAAGAATAGGGGAAGGTGGGTTGCTGGAGTGAAGACAAAGGAAAGAAGTGACGCCCACCAATGTCCACTGCATATTGCATTTGCTTATCCTTCTTTCAAGCTGCAGCAAGGGAAACACTTTTTGGTCCTTTGAATACTTTTTGATATCATTTCCATCCCCTTTTACTTTAAGCTAGCACTTTAGTTTCACTCTCACGGAAACTCCAGTTGTCGATCCCATGCTTCTCTGCTCACTTATACATGGCTTCTGGTTTGAGCTCCAGTGGGTTGACTCTGCTTCATTCTTGAAGTACTGACTCGTGCACCTCTTTTAATCTAAACTTACTGAAATCTGATTCTTCCAGTTTTCCCCGTCCATCCCCCCAAAAAAAGTGTTGAATATTTAATAGTAGTCTCAATGAGAGAGGGCCCAGCTACATCTTCACTCTGAAGCTTCCTCTCCTTCACATTTAATCAGCTTCCTCCTTAACAGTGGGCAAATACCTATACAACACCCTTCTAATTGCTTGCACTTGTTCTAAGTTGCAGCCAGGTGAGCGCTTTTTGCTCCTCTCCAATCTTTCCCATCTTTGTGTCAATAATTTTTCTTTGTTTAAAGAGAATTCCCCTGGCCGAATGAGTCTCCACTTCATCTTATTACGCTTGTTTGCCCCTTTATATGTTGCTTCTGCCTTGAGTTCCGATGGGTTGACTCTATTGTCTCTGCTCATCCACTGGACTTCTGCGCCTCCTTCCTTAAAGTCAAGCTGGAAGTCCTCTGATTCCACCCCTTTCTTATGGACAGGAATGGAATGCGACCGTTACAGCAATGTGGTTTACCTAAACCTCACTGCATACCGGATTTTTGGTCAACTAGGAGCAGAAATTGTTCAGTTGGCTCACTTGCAGAACCTTTTATTGGCCAAAAATGGGTTCTCAGGAAGGATACCGCCTGAGTTAGGCAATTGCAGTTTGCTAAAGTATATAGATCTTTCTGAGAACCATTTTTCTGGAAATATACCTCCAGAAATTGGTAACTGCAAATCTGTGAAGTCGTTACATTTTTATTCCAATCAACTAGAGGGAGCCATTCCAAATGAATTGAGAAGACTGTGCAAACTAGAGGACCTTGAATTGTATTATAATCATTTGACCGGTGAAATTCCACTTACCATTGGGAAGATTCAAAGTCTTAAGCATATCCTTCTTCATAACAATAGCCTTTTTGGGAAATTACCTTCAGAGCTGACAGAGCTTAAGCATATGGAAAATATCTCATTGTTTGACAACCAATTCTTTGGATCAAAACCTCAAGGCTTGGGAATCAATAGCAGTTTGGTGAAGTTGGACTTGATGAATAATAAGTTCACTGGTAACATCCCTCCAAATCTTTGTTTTGGAAAGAAATTACGCCCACTAAATTTAGGTTTTAATAGACTCCAAGGGGGCATACCTCATGATATTGGAAAATGTGCGACTCTTAGGAGGTTGGTTCTCAATGAAAATAATCTTTCTGGATCTATTCCTGAATTTGAAGGCAATCAGAATCTCATATATATGGACATCAGTAAGAACAATATTACTGGAACAATTCCATCAAGTTTAGGGAACTGCACAAATCTCACTGCTTTAATTTTGTCCGCGAACAACATTACTGGGCCTATACCCTCAGAGCTAGGAAACCTTTTCCACCTTCAGGCTTTGAACCTTGCTCACAACAACCTAGAAGGTCCTTTGCCAAGGCAACTATCATACTGTACCAAAATGGAGACATTTGATGTGGGATTCAATCTTCTTAATGGTTCATTCCCGCCAAACTTGAGGAGTTGGGGAAGACTAACCAAATTAACTTTAAGGGAGAATTGCTTTAGTGGCGTTATCCCATCTTTCTTCTCAGAATATGTCCAGCTTCTCGAGCTACAACTGGGAGGAAATATGTTTGGAGGAAAAATTCCAACATCAATGGGATCATTGCAGAATCTCTTGTATGGATTGAATCTGAGTGCTAACAAATTAACAGGTGTGATTCCTTTAGAAATTGGGAAGTTGAAAAAGTTGCAAATTTTGGATATATCCTTGAACAATTTGACAGGAAGCATACATGTTCTTGGTGATCTCTCTTCATTAACAGAAGTCAATATATCACAAAACTCCTTTGTCGGTGCTTTGCCAGAGTGGAAAATGCAACATCTGAATTTGCTGCCATTATCATTCATGGGAAACCCTGGTCTGTGTGTCCGTTGTTCAACCTCAAATGCCTCCACTTGCAAATCTAGCTTCTTCAAACCATGTGTTCCTGAATCAACTGATCACAAAGGCAGTAAACGTTCAATCTTATTTATAGTACTTGGATTTGTAGTGTTTATCATTTGCCTGTTGGTAATACTACTGATTTATGACCACCATTGCGGCCGACGATCTCAGGAGAAGGTCTTTGGCCAAGAACCTGAGGACTTCGATCCTTATTTTCGTGAGCGAGTTTTTTCCATCAACGATGTTGGCCATTGATCTATGTTGGAGGGGAATGCTGATTGTGAAGCGCAAGAGGCTTTGGATTCAAATGACAAAGGAGGATTCAGAATTATTGACCTGATAAATGCTACAGAGTATCTACATGATCGATATATTATTGGTAAAGGCGGGCATGGAATTGTTTATAAAGCCAGACTTGATTTTGGAGTTTTTGCTGTTAAGAATGTTAACTTTCCCAGGGAAAGTAGGAGGAAAAACATGATCAAAGAAATTGAAATGACTAGAAAGACTAGGCATCAAAATGTGGCAAGATGCCCAGGCTTCTTGGAGAATGAGGAGTATGGTCTAACCGTCAGCAGGTGCATGGAAAATGGAAGCCTTCATGATGTTTTGCATGAAAAAAAATCCACAAACATGCTTAGCTTGGACTATCCGCCATAAGATTGCTATTGGAATTGCAAAAGGACTGGCATATCTCCATCACGACTTTGATCCTCCCATATTGCATCGAGATATCAAGCCAAAGAATATACTCCTTGACTCTGATATGCAGCCTTAAATTGCTGATTTTGGTATTTCCATTGCTTTGAATCAGTCCTCTACTGTGACGCGTATGCGGTCAACATATCATCTAGGCACACGAGGGTTTATGGCCCCAGGTAATTGCTTTTGTTCTACACTTGCTCATTCTCCATTTGTGACATGTTAATAAAACTAGGTAGATTTCAGCCTATAGGAAGAACATATCTATCTAGATGATGAACTAGCAGTAAAGGTAAGCGTGCAGGTAGAAGAGGGATAGCCATTTTCCTCCACATTGAGCAATTAATAGTTTCTTATTCTCATAAACAAAAATGAACAGAAGCCAAAGGTATAGTTTCTCTTTCAATTTATATTGTTAATGTTGTCTTGACAGACAGGGACAGATCTGCTTGTATTATAAAGGGGGCAATTGCGCCCACAAGCCCAAAAAAAAAAAAAAAGACACATAATAATTTTAAATATTTTATTTGTCTCCATTCAAAAATTTCAGCTACCCCCTACCCCCTCAAAAAAGAAAAGAAAATTCATGTTGTCTTATAAATTTTTTTAACTAATTTCCTAAAAAGTTTACTTGACCAAGGTCTTATTTATGTGTTTTAACCTTAAATAGAAAGAGTTTTAAAAAGAAGGGAGAAATAGTTTGAAAAATAATATCTCTGATTGTATGTTTAAATTGAAATTTTTTTTTCACAAAAAAAGTATACTATACAAAAGAATTAAATTTTATTGGCATTTAAAAGTTTAGATGCATGCATGAGACAGATCTTAAAAGATCATGAACTAAGTTCTTATCCATTGAACTCACTTTTATTGATCAAAACTCAAGAAATTTAAGTTTTATTAATTAAAATGAAAAGCAAAATTCTAATAGATATAATTTTATATTATTATAATTTTATATTTTATGTATAGTTCTTTAATAGCATTTAATTTTAATAAATTTTATATTCAATATAATTTAATAAAAATTATAATTAATTTAGTGATTGTACTAATATTAACATTTATCTTATGTACAAATTTTACCTCCATAAACTAATTTTTCTGGATCCATCATTGTTGATAGAGATCACCGATGCAATAGTACCAAGTTGTGAGCTTGATATATATAGTTATGAGGTAGTTTTGCTTGAGCTAATAACCAGAAAGGAAGTATTAGGGCCTGTTTGGTAACCTGCTCTGAGAATAGTTTTCTGTTTTTCAGAATAAAAGAACAAAAAAATCTATTTGGTAACATATTTTCAAAAAGTGTTTTAAAGAATAAAAAAAATTGTTCTGAAGAACAGAAAAATAGAAACAACTTTCAAGTATTTTGGAATTATTATTCTAGAGAACAAAAGAGGATGAGAAAAACACCTATTTTCATTAATTTTTTATTCTCAAAATATGTTTTACAAAACACCAAGTTTCAGAACAATAAAATAAAAACAATTTCAAATAGCCCCTTAGATTCCTCATTTATGGAGCAGAAAACCACTTTAGTAGGGTGGTTTAAGTCTGTATGGAGGGGAACAAGAGAACTTGAAGAAATTGTTGATTCAAGCCTTGGCAGGGAGCTTTCAGATGTAAATGTGAAGGCGCAAGTTATCAAAGCACTTTTACTGGCTTTGATATGTATTCAGAAAGATCAGGGAAAGAGACTGAAAATGATAGATGTTGTGGAATTCTTTGAAACACCCACAGAAGTCTGTTAGAGGAGACAGGAGACATTCATAAAATTGTTGATTCAAGCCTCTTAGAGGAGGTTTTGAATTCAAAACCCAATGAACTCCAACAAGTCACCGAATTGTTTTCCCTGGCTCTGAGATGCACAGAGGCAGATCCACGCATGAGACGAACTATGAGAGATGTTATCAAGCAATTTAATTGGTAAAATAATAATCAAGGAAAAGATGGACAGTTGATCCTCACACACACTGGAATTAGTAAGATAGCATTACTTGTATGTATATTGGTTGGGACTTGATATGTCTGCTCTTATGATATGTAATGTATTGATTGTGCTCAGATAATTAGTCTACACACATAATGGCAAACTTGAATCATCTGTATGTGGACCAGATCCGTCAAGTGAGGGCACTCCCATTAGAAGATTGGGATGTCATTGTAGAATTTATGTAAAGGAAAACTAGTGAACAAACATTGACAATGATATTTATTAAGGGCTAGTTTGTCTAAAATTGCAGGAAAAAGTTATTTAACACTTGAGATATTGGAATACATTAAGTTTAAAACAATGTTTTTAGCTTTTTTTTAATATGATATTTCAAATAGTTTATGAAAATAAGCTTCTTTTATTTTTTTGATACATCATTCATTGTGTTTAGCTTACCTCCCTCACAATCTTAACAAATTTTTTCTTGTTTAAAATCACTTCTTCTTCTTCTTCTTCTTCTTCTTCTTCTTTAATAAATCTTAAACAAATTGGCCCTAAATCCACAACAACGAAGTCAACTAGTCAGGACTCCAATGTGAAAGCTTCCACTCTTTTTCCTGACGGGGACCATCTTTGTTAAGCATTGGGTTCTCAATTGCCAACCTCTTCTGATTTTTGACTAAACTCCATACGCTTTAATGATGAAGAATTGACAACTTTGAGGTCGTATAACTTTGTGTGTATATATGTGCATTCCTCCCACGAAACTTCAAGGAAATAGGCTTGACATACTTTGATTGGTAGCTAGAATGATAAGCATCGTATATGGAGCATCTAACAGAAACGAGAAAAGAAGTTGATGTAGAATCTCCCGAAAACAAAGCAATTTTTTTTTTTTTTTTTACAAAAAAGGTGCTGGACGACAGACTGTAATCTCAACGAGAGGAATGCCTCCTCAACGTTTTCACACGGCAACTTCCTGTGCTTCACATTACATCAACTTCATCCATAGCACTGTGCAAATACCTGTACACAACCTTTCAATTACGCACGCTTGTTCTAAGCAGCACCAAAGTAAGCACCCTTTGTTCTTCAACACTTTTTTTTTCTCAGTGTCAACTCTTTTCTTCTCCCAATGAAGCTCCTATTATTTATTCTATGCTTGTCTGCTCCTTTCTACATTGCTTCTACCTTGAATTCGGATGGGCTGATTCTATTGTCACTCCTCAACCACTGGACTTCTGTGCCTCCTTCTTTGAAGTCCAGCTGGAAGTCCTCTGATTCTACTCCTTGTTCTTGGATAGGAATAAAATGCGACCACTACAACAACGTGGTCTTCCTAAACCTCACTGCATCTCAGATTTTTGGACCGCTTGGGCCAGAAATTGGACAGTTGACTCACTTGCAGAACGTTTCGTTGGCAATAAATGGTTTCTCAGGAACAATACCCCCAGAGTTAGGCAATTGTAGTCTGCTTGAGTATATTGATCTTTCTAAGATTCAATTGTCTGGAAAAATGCCTCCAGAAATTAGAAACTGCAAATCTTTGAAGTCGTTACGTTTATATTCCAATCAACTGCAGGGAGCCATTCCAAATGAGTTGCGAAGGCTAACTAAATTGGAGGACCTTGAGTTGTATACCAACCATTTGACAGGTGAAATTCCACTTACCATTTGGAAGATTCAGAGTGTCAAGCATGTCCTTCTTCAGGATAATAACCTCACCGGGAAATTATCTTCTGAGTTGACAGAGCTCAAGCATCTGAAAAATATCTCATTGTCTGACAACCAATTCTTTGGACCAATTCCTCAAGGTTTGGGAATCAGTAGCAGTTTAGTGATGCTGAGATTGATGAATAATACATTCACTGGTAACATCCCGCCAAATCTTTGTTTTGGAAAGCAACTGCGCACTCTGTATTTAGGTCTTAATCAACTTCAAGGGGGCATACCTCAAGATTTGGGAAAGTGTGCAACTCTTACACGGTTGGTTCTCAATGACAATACTCTTTCAGGGTCTATTCCTAAATTTAAAGGCAATTAGAATCTTATAATCATAGATGATAGGGGATGCGGAGGTAGAATCATATTAGTTAGGGACAGAACCCTGAAACACAATAAAAACATAAGAAGAAAAAGAAAGGGACGAAATTTATGACAGAAATAAAAAAAATATGAAGTAAACAATAGGATAATAATCAAGGAGAAGATCTTTTAAAGCACCTGCCTCTAGGAACCTCAACTTTCGAAGACACCACAAGAGTTGATCACACTCTTGATCACGTCTGTTTCTCACACAGGATGCCACCACAAAGCACTAAGGCTCACAAGAGTTATAAACTCTAAAATGAATAATTTCATTCAACTTTTGTTCTCTTTACAAGAGGGAGCATGCCTAATTTATATAGGCTTATAGAAAAGAATATTTCTTAAAATTAAAACCCTAATTTCCTAATACTAAAAGGAGAAATAATATAAAATAATGATAAAATATTCAGCCACATAATTTAGGAGATGTGATCCTAAAATTATGGAATTACAAAATTTAGAAATTAATACTATAATTAATTCTAACTCGACTAGACTCAAAATAGGAAATCAAATCAAAGGACCATTAAAATAGGAAATAATTTAAGAAACAATCAAGGGATCATAAAGGATTTAAAATCACGGCACCCTTGATTTCTTCACTAGGGTTTCATGCCTCCTTACTTGCAAGAGGCTCAACTTGTAGTCTTCCTTGCATTGGGCTAAGGTCTGCATCTCTTGGGCTTGACTCTTCATGAGTTTGGATCTTAGGTGCATTATACAAGTATAGATGCTCTCCTTTGGGCTTGAGAGGAGTGTCCCAATGCTCTCCAAGATCTTGAACTTCTTGCACAAGACTGAACAAGGCTTGCTTCATGGCTTTAATTCGGGCTTTTGTCATTGGACCTCTAATATGTTGTAATGGGTCTTTAGGTACGTTGGATTGGAAATATTGGGCTCCTTCCATGTCACTATGCTCATGATTACCGTCCTCAAGTTTCGTTGTTATTAATGCTATGTCATCCATGCCATGAGGTCCATCAATAGACATTAGCAAGAACAACATCAGTGGAGTAATTCCATCAAGTTTGGGAAACTGTACAAATCTTATTGGTTTAATGTTGTCCATGAATAACATTATAGGTCTTATACCCTCAGAGCTGGAAACCTTGTGAAACTTCAAGCTTTGAATCTTGCTCACAATAACCTAGAAGGTATTTTGCCACCGGAACTGTCATACTGTACTCAAATGTGGACATTTGATGTGGGATATAATTTTCGTAACGGTTCATTCCCATCAAGCATGAGGAGCTGGACTAGGATAAACAGATTGATTTTAAGAGAGAATCATTTCAGTGGGTTTTTCCCATATTTCTTCTCAGGTTATACTCAGCTTCTCGAGCTACAACTTGGTGGAAATATGATCCAAGGAACAATTCCTGCATCAATTGGATCATTGGTTCACTTGTATGAGTTGAATCTAAGCGCTAACAAATTAACAGTTGGGATCCCCGAAGACATTGGGAAGTTGAAAATGCTAGAAAGTCTAGATATATCCCTGAACAGTTTGACAGGGAGCATATAAGTTCTTGGCGAATTTGTTTCATTAACAGAAGTCAATATATCTTACAACTCATTCTTCGGTCCTTTACCAGAATGGAAGATTCAACCACTGAATTTATCTCCATCATCATTCTTGGGCAATCCTGGCCTTTGTGTTAGTTGTTCGACTTCAGATGGCCTGAGTTGCATAAAAACTAGCCATTTGAAGCCATGCGCCACTAATTCAACTGACCAAGAAGGCAACAACCATTCGAATTTAGTAGTACTTGGACTCATAGTGTTTGCCATTTTCTTGTCATCTGCCATTTTCCTGTCATGTGTAATTTACCTATCATTTGTCATTTACATCCGCCAGTTTGGTCAAATATCTTACATGGAGGTCAATGTTAATTGTGAAGAGCAAGAGGCTTTGTTTTCAAATCACGAGGGGGGTTTTAGAATTATTGACCTAATAAATGCTACAGATTTTCTACATGATCGATATATAATTGGTGAAGGAGGGCATGGGATTGTTTATAAAGCTGAACTTGGTGTTGGAGTTTTTGCTGTTAAGAAGGTTAAACTTGCACGGAGCAGTAGGAGGAAATTGAACTTGGTCAGAGAAATTGAAATGACTAAGAACTTCAGGCATGAAAATGTGGCAAGATGCCTAGGCTCTTGGACATGTGAAGAATATAGTCTAACCATCAGCAGGTGCATGGAAAATGGAATCCTTCACGATGTTTTGCATGAAAGCAATCCACAAACATGCTTATCTTGGAATGTCTGCTACAAGATTGCTATTGGAATTGCAAAAGAACTGGCATATCTCCATCATGACTGTGATCCTCCCATATACTCCTTGACTCTGATATGCATCCTTGCATTACTGATTTTGGTATTTCCATTGCTTTGAATCAGTCCTCTACCATGGCACGTATGCGGTCAACGTATCATCTAGGTACCCGTGGGTTTATGGCACCAGGTAAGTCCTCTTTTTCTACAATTGGTAGGTTCCAATAGGTGCAACTAGAGACAAGATGGACTTGAAAGTTTAAGCTCAATCTTGATTTCCTATAACTTGATATTTTGAAAATTTTGGACTAACTTGAAAAAATTATAACTTATTCTATGAAACTCAGATTGAGCTCATTCTAGTCTCTTTTTAAAGTTAAATGAGTCCTCTATATAGGAAAAATTCTAAACTGAACTTTGATTGATCACATTAATACATTTTACTCGTTTAGCTAAATTGCTCTGATTTTCCCTTTACAACATTTCAGAATTCTTACTTTAACTTTGAAAATTCATATCTTCGACCATGCTTATCCAAATCAAGTGATCTAGGACTTATTATAAAGCCTTGGGTGTCCTCTATAAGAGGAAAATATACCATACGACTTTTGCCTCTCCAATTAGTACAGTTTAATGAATATTCATAACTGCTTAGTTCTCATTCATACTGGATCCAGATTTCTAAGTCCTATCTTGCAAAATTCATATATAGAGTTACTGAACTCCAATTGACATGATCTTAGACTCTTCGGAAGCCTCATGACTTTATATAGACAAAAAGATATGAAATGCTCCCTTTGGTCCTATTTGTATGACACCTTTTAGAAGTAATTTTTGGTCTAAAGTGTAGGACATCTTGTAATATTTAAACCATTTTTTAATTTTACCCTTTCTTAATTAACGTGAAGGTATTTAATGTAGTTGTATCATTATTAAAAGTCAAGGGTAAAAAAAGAAGCACATCTCATTTTTTTTATGATATCAAGAAAAAAAAACTAACTTTTTTAAGCTACATGAAACAGTTGAAAGTATCTTATAATAAGGGTCGGAGAGAGTATTTCTTAAGATTTTCCAATTGATATAGTTTATTTAATGTTTATGACTCCCTCATCTGGGCTATGTACTAGATCTAGCTTTTATGCACTAATTTGGAAAATTCATAACTTGGGCTATAGGGACCAATTAATATGGTCTAACCTTTATAGAAATCTTATGCAGTTTTCCATGATTTAAAATTATTAAACAGGACATTGTGTGTCTCAATTGATACATTTTAATTAGTAAAAGAAACTCTGTACATAATGTTGGCGGTACCGACAGAATAGATGTGAATGACAAGCTGCTTGAGTCGTGTCGGGAAGAACATTGTCCTTAAGAACTATTCCAGCACATGGGACGACGGACTAGAAGTTTTTCAGAATTAAACAAGCACTTCTTGCAGGAGCAAGGAACCAAAACAGTAGGAACTAAAAATGAACTCAGATGAACAATACAATAAAAGTTAGAGGGGGGAGAGAATTGCCCCGAAAACTCAAGAGGTTGATGAGTTGCTTTGTCCGCACCCATGACTATATATAGCCCGAAGATGGAGACATGAACATTGGCTCATAATCATCGGATTAAAGGCTCGATTACACTCTCATAAAGCACGTTTGTCTGGATATGTTGGGGGGTTACGCAGACGTAAAACACATTTAAGCTCTTGTATGGAAATGTTGGGGAGACAAATAAGTTTACAAAAATAATCTGGTTAATGGTAAAAAAACATTCATGTTTGATTTTAAACTCCATACAGCCAAAATCTTAACCTAGTGCCTCTTGAACTCGCGCGCAAGGGGGCAAATCGATTGATATCAACTACGATTGCCCTGATTTGGCCTGTTCTCCTCTAAGCTTGTTTTACCAATTCATTTCATTCCTTAGTATTTATACACTAGGAGAGTCCTTCATTTAGTCAATGTGAGACTTTTGACACATACACAATACATATGACTTTTCACTTGCTACAGATTCCCTTCTCTATCTTGTAAAATTCATAACTTAAGTTCTATAATTCCAAGTTCATGCTCGCAACCAGAATTTCAACAATAACTAGCTCATATTGCTGATTTTGGTATTGCCATACTTCTAGATCAACCTTCTTCAACATTATCTTCATCTTCACTCATTCCGAGCACAGTGTGTGCAACACCAGGTACCTCTTTTTCTCTTCTCTCTGTTTTTTTTCCCCTCCTTTTGAAATGATTATGAAAAATAACATGTTTCTGTTGGCTCCTGACAGAGGATACATGTACAACAGCAAATACAAGGGAGTTCGATGTCTACAGTTATGGGATAGTGTTGCTTCAGTTAATAACCAGAAACAAGGCAATGGATCTATCATTTATGGAGGGAACTGAGATAGGAATTTGGGCAAGAATTCTGTGGGAGGAAACAGGAGACATTCAGAAAATTGTTGATTCAAGCCTTGCAGAGGAGGTTAGGAGGAATTCAGATGTACTTGATCAAGTTACCAAAGTGCTTTTGCTGGCTGAGAGTTGCACGGAGAAGAATCCACACATGAGACCCACAATGAGAGATGTTATCAAGCAATTGGAAGATATTCTTAAAATGAAACATTCTTTTTACTACTCTTCTGGGAACTTATGAGATCCAGAATTTTTAAATTTTTATTAGAAAAAAATATTATTTGCTATTAATTTCATTAGTAAGATTATATAATCAATATATATATATATATATATATGTGCGCCCGCTGTATGCAGCTGTGGATATTTCTGTACATGATTTTCAAAAGTCGTCTTGTGTATATTTAAAAAGTCAAAGCCATTTAATGCATTTGCATTTGATTTAGATTAAAAAAGAAAAGCCATCGAAATGGATTTAGATTTTAGAGTTTAAATTTAAATGAGTAAAATAGATGCATGAAGAGCATAAAATTTAAAATTGCTTAAATCCTCGTCATAAAAAGACAATTTGACCATGATACTACAATAAAAAAAATTATTTACCAATATGTTATATTTTTAAAAATATTTTTTTAAATACTACAAATTTTAAAACTTGGCTTCAATGGTACCAAGTTTCAATTCGTTTTTTATGCGCAACAGTACAGAACTTGGCTATAATTTTTTTTTTTCAGAAAAGTATAAAATTTGGCTTCTATCAAGCTAAGTTTTGTACTTATATTTAAATAAAAAATAAAAAATTGATGTGACATGTGTGGTTTATTATATCTACTATGACTCCACCTCAATATATAATTATACTCCATAATTTCTCTTCCCTTCCTCCCTTGTTACTAAAGTCAGTAATTGGGGTCAAGCTCAACAAGTCAACCTGAACTTGCTCAAAAAATTTAGGGCTAGGCTTGAAAAAAATATAGTTTTTTTTTTTATGTTCATGCCTATTAGCCCAAACACCCAAATAAAAAAATTTATTTTTTAAAATATATAAAATATAATTAAATATTAATTAATTTTTTAAGTTTTAGGTTATTTTATACTAAAATATTATATATTTGAGTCCTATACATCATTTAAGTATCAAAAAAATATATTTTATATTTTTTATAAAATAAAAAATATTATTAATTATACTCATAATTAAGAGTATTATTCTATTTCTATTTATAAATCACTCTTAACATTTTCATCCATTTTCATCAAAATTAATAAAAAAAACTTACAAATCTCATTAATTTTAAGATGATTAATTAATATTTAATTATATTTTATTGTTTGGGTATTTGGGCAAAATACCTTAATTATCTTAAATTTTATTGTTTGAGTATTTAATTAATATTTTTTTAGAAAGTCTCAGCTCTCTTTTGGCCTATGCGAGTAATGCTGAATATGAAGGGAAGCCTCAAGTAACTGCAACACCCACATAAACATTAAAAGAAGGCAGTGCAAGACTGAACCACAAGTACCCAAAAATAGAGGAAGCAAATATCTTAATTGTCTTAAAATTAATGAGATTTGTAAGTTTTTTTTTTATTCTGATAAAAATATTAGGAGTGATTTATAAACAAAAATAGAATAATATCCTTAATTATGGGTGTAACTAATAATGTTTTTTTATTTTATAAAAAATATAAAATATTTTTTTTTGATACTTAAGTGATGCATAGAACTCAAATATATAATATTTTAGTATAAAAATAACCTAAAGCTTAAAAAATTAATTAATATTTAATTATATTTTATATATTTTAAAAAATAAATTTTTTAATTTGGGTATTTGGGCTAATAGACACGAACATTAAAAAATTATATTTTTTAAGTTCAGTCCTAAATTTTTTTGGACGGGTTTAGGTTGACTTGTCGGGTTTGACCTAAATTACTGGCTTTAGCGACAATGAAGGAAGGAAAGAGAAATTATAGAGTACAATCATATATTGAAGTGGAGTCATAGCAGACATAATCTGTCACGCATGTCACATCAATTTTTTATTTTTTATTTAAATATAAGTACAAAACTTGGCTTGATAGAAACCAAGTTCTGTACTGTTATGCATAAAAAAAAAATTGAAACTCGGTGCTACTGAAGCCAACTTTTAAAATTTGTAGTATTTAGAAAAATATTTTTAAAAGTATAGCATATTGGTAAATAATTTTTGTTGCTGTAGTATCAAGGTCAAATTGCCTCATAAAAATATTTATCAAATCCTATACAAAATAAACTATGCATAACAAAATATATTTAATGGATTAAGTGTTTTATCTATTAAATGTGAAATATAATTAATTGACAATAAAACCTTGATAAATGATTTCGTAACTCATAAAATGAAATATAAAAATGATATGTAAATTTTACAAGTTACATAATATATGGTAAAAAAAAGAGTTTCAGAAAATATGTCAATAACATGCAAGTGTAGGTATCTTTCGATTTTTATTTTTTTTTTTGGTCAGAAGTATCTTTCGATTTCATGTTATAGAAATGTTACCATTGCAGAGACTCAGACGGCTGTTAATTTGAATTGGCATTTGCAAAGCAGCAAAAATACAACACGAAAAGGAAAATAAAAGGATAATAAAATAGTACTAGCAGCCACAATGATGAAACTTTGAAAATGATATTTTTATTTTTATTTATTAATATAATTGTCTTTTTAGTATAAAAAATTGAAAAAGGTATTTATTTAATCCGCAACGGTCTAGCGGCTTTCTCTTTTCCACTCACAACCGTGTCCCCTCCCCACCTTCCACCTCATACAGCTTCTATGAATATATAAGATGGATTGAATCTTATCTTTTGCTACTTTATTACTAAAGTGAAGATTAGAAAACAAAGAAAAAGAATAGAAAAAGGCTAAAGAATAGTTCGTTCTCTAGGCTCACTACGTGACTGCGTTATGATAGTGATTGTTCTAAAGCATCATGTTTCAGCATCTATTCAACGTATTTTGGTTGTGATTGTGATGAATCCTTACAGTACATTTTCTATTATTGCCCTTTCATTAAAGCCATATTTGGTATGGCTTATGTTCAATTTATTCTCATGCAATCTCTGCTATAAGTTTAACTGGATGATCTCTACATCGAATGCTTTATATTGTGATGATAAGATTTAAGAGCTAGAGCAAATCCTCCTTCACCTCCATTTAATTTGATTCAAGAGAAATCAAGCTTTTCATGGGGTTCTCATATCTTCTTCATCTCAAGTTATTCAAGAATTTCAAGGGCAAATAATTTTTATCCAGGATGCCTGCCAATAGAAAGTCGATTTATTCACATTGGTGCCATCTAATTCTTTGATTGCTAAATTGCCACAAGTAAATGGATCACTTATATTTGGAAACATGTAGATAATTAAGATCATAAAATTTAAACAAAGAAGACCACATGCCTATGAAGCTCAAATCTTGTTCAATGGCGATGAGTTGAGTAGATTCCTCACTAGGAAAGTTTGCTATAAAGATTTTCATACCTTTGGATTTGCATGCTTGAGAGCAATTCTTTATTGGATCTTTAACTTCATGAGAAATCCCGTTCAACCTCATAGTCTGGGCCATGTTATAATTCACACTCACGAGGAAAACTTCAAACCTATAAAGGTTAAAGGTTGATTGTTTTCCTCAAGATATTATTTGGCTACGTAGTTATTTTAATTCTATTTTGATCAAAAGGCAACAGTTGCAGTGATTTGTTGATCCTTTTAACTGTAATTGTCCTTTTATGTTTTCTTTTGAGTTGTGGAACTATGTTTTATGTTTTTAGCTAATATATTCATTTGACCTTATTTCAAAAGAAAAAGCATAGAGGAAGGCGAGTTGTTGAAGTTGGAAAAAGAAAAAAGGAATTGACACCCATCAATTGCATTTTGTATATGCTTATTCATCTTTCAATTATTGATTCAATTTTTAAATTTTGACTCAAAATAATTTAAGTTTTCAATTTATTGAATTAATTAATTATAGTAAAGATTAAATTGTTGCGAGTAAACAAAAACTATAAAGACTAACTTATTCTAATTTAAGAAATCATAAAAATTAGACTGTTTTAAGTTAAAAATTTAAGAATTAAATTAAGGAATGGAAAATTTGATGGACAATAAAAATGGTATGTTTCATCTATGTAACAATATTAATAAATAATTTGTAGCACAAGAAATTTAGATGGTGATAGAAAATGATATCCAACATAAATATATCCTCTAAATTATGGATGAAGGAGATAGAGAGAGAAGTGGAGCAGATAATAATAATATTGCGCAATTAAGTTCTAGTTCTGTCCCCTCCACCTTTTCCCCAATAATTTGAGTTGGATATATATATATATATATATATATATTTTCACTTGGACATATTTCTAGAGTAAGATTTTAGTGCACTTCGTCGTTGATGATATCCTTCGCACTACCACAACAAATTAAAAATTTAGAATAAATATATAAGTGTCCTACATATAATGGACTTTACCCTTTGCGTTATTCTCTAACGCATGCTTAATCAACAAATAAGTGGGAAAATAACTCTCGTACAATGAAAATCTTTTGGATTGAAGTTAACGGTCGACTAATTAATTCAATGATAGGAGATTTATTCTCTATTTTGATTATGCGGGTTCAAACTTGAAGGCTAACAAAAAAAAAAAATCAATCAACATAAATATAATATAATATAAGTATGTCAATAATGCTTACCTCAACTAACGGGTTGAATCTGTTATCTTTGTATATCTCAATTCATATAAACAGGTAAAGTAATGTATACGTATCTGAAAAATTCATGAGTGCTTGAGAAATTTCGATTACCTCGAGTGTAAATAGATACACAACCCATAGATCCCCAGAGCCTTCAGAAAGTTTAGAGATAATAGAGTATAAGAAATGAATCATGTGTCTGCGGTTATCGACTAATCGTCTTATATAGATCAGATATGTAACTGCCTTATTAAATAATTAATAATTATAATATTTATTATATCTGACTCAATCAGTTAAGAGATAGAAAATAACTTACGGCTACTGGGTTGTGGGTTGGGCTTTTGTCCATTAGACTTACTTGTGTGATCCACCTATCACGGTCCACACAAGATCATAAAGACCAATCTATTGGGTTTATTAATTAATGCTAATTCATAAATAATATTCCAATAGAATTTAGTAGAAGGAATTAATCCCTCACAACATGATGGATTTAAATTCAAATTTGTATAGTAGATGTGCTTATATTAACACTCAACAATACCTCAAATAAGATTGTTTATAATATAAAGATATTTGTGAATAATTTTTTATGGTATAACTATAGAAAGATTGTGCACTCTATTTTGAAGATTAGGAAGGACAGCAAAGACACCAAATTCACAGGACACCCAAGTTTGTCCCTCAAGTTTTCCATGTGACTGAAGAGGGACAGTGATAAATAATCATATGCAACTCAAGCTTGCATATGATTATTTATTTGTAGTCCTAAATTGAGGATCAAGTCACTTCCCAAGCTTGTGAGAAAAAAGCTGTTTCTTATTTATCTTTTATGCTCATGTTAATCACTGAGACCATTAGTCACAATGTCTATCAATGGTTTCATTTTTTCAAAATCATGTCATTTATGTGTGCTGAATACATCCATTGGAGATTTGTGACTTTGACTGAAATAATTAAATTAATACATTTTAAATTTCATATATTGATTAGTGTGAGTTGCTGGCACGAAAAAATGGGCAGGTTAAATGAATTGTGTTTTTCATCACTCATAAATAATAGTTTGTTCCGATATTTGAATTAGTTAAGATTAATTTAGGATGACAAATTAAATTTTAAATAAACATCAAATGACGATAGAAAAGCTCGTTGTTAATAATGTAGTAACTAAATGTAATCTTTCATGAAGCAGTGGATTAAATTTTTTTTAAAAAAGTCTCTTTCGAGGGTATTAATGCTGGAGAGTCCCATTGTAGCAGTTATATGTCTTAATGGAAAGTGATGTCACATTTCAATTGGCATTATCTAAACTCTTAGCCTTTCTAATTATTGAATGTGATGTACTATTATATTTACTTGTTTTTAAACACATGTTTTGCCTTCACAGCAGTGTTTCAGGGAGAGGAGCAATAGCATGAGGGATTTAAATTATTTAATCATGCTTGAGTTTAAAAAAAAAATACGTCAGAAAAAAGTAGAGAAAATCAATGAAAAACTTCTAATTATACTCCCCCCCCCAAAAAAAAAAAATAATAATAATAAGCCATGGCCTTCCGGCTGAATTCTAGTTAGGTTGATATTTTCAATTTGCCCCATATCGCGCTCAGGAAAGGAGAATTAAAAAAAAACATATGGGAGTCCCTCCCAAAATTTTAAAATAATAATTTCAGAAACCTTTAAAAAAATAAAATGGTTTACAATAATCAAAATATGATTTGGGAGTTAATTGCGTGTAGAGAAGTTATTAAACACCTCACATCACCTATCTTTGAGAATTGTTATCCTAAGTTAACTGAACAAAATTGATGACCTTAAATGAAATTTAATTACCTTTAATAAAACAATAACAATACAATGAAAATAAGAAGAAAAATTAAATTTAAAAATTAGTATTTATTTATAAGTTAAACTTGATCTATGACAAAAATCTAGAGTTTACGTACTTTTTAAAGGGATCAAAACTCATGTAATTTAAGGGTAAAAATGTGTGTCAATTATTTGGTGACTTTAATTTTAGAAGAATGATTTAGTTTTTAAAAATAATTTCTTCATTAAATCTGTATCTTTTAACTTATAAAAGTGAATTCTTTCATAAGTGACAAACAATTTTAAAAAAAAGAAATTGAGATTAAAATTATTGTAGAGATTCTAAAAATCTTACGTGAAAATTAATTAATTATTCTTACAAAGATTTCAAAACCTCACGTGACATAAAAAATCATTTTTCAACCTTTTTATTTATTTATTTATTTTAAAAAGAAAACCTTTTGATTTTTTTTATTACAAAATGGATTGAAAAATTATATATAGATTAAGAATTTTGACTGGTATACATGTGGCAGCGTATTGCTGCACATGATATACTAATTACGTACTCCCTCTAATTCAAAATATAAACATTTTTTTAGCTAATTTTAATTTAAAATATAAGTAATTTAGTATATGTGAAAAAAAAATCTCACCATTTTATCCTTGTATTTATTAGCCTAGGTATTTGTGTAAGTGTATCTCTTACTCATCATGAAGTACTTTGGTAATTTAAACTAAGGATAAAAAAGAAAAATAATATATATTCTTATGGAAATGGGGACTTTATTGGTATATAGATTTTTTTCTAAAAATTGCTTATATTTTGAATCGGAGGGAGTATATACCAATATTTTCATAACCAAATTGGATATTGAACAAAAAAAAAGCAATTTAAAAGGTTCACATGGTCCAATCAGGTTGGATCAATTGTCAAATTGATGACATAATAATTAAATTAAAAAATTATATATATATATATATAATAACCTAAATATAAGAAATAAATATAAAATTATTACTTAACTTAAAAATAAAAATAAATATTTTAAATTTATCATGATTTAACAAACCACATGATGCAACATAAAATTAAGAAAAAATTGATTACTGGAGGAATTTATTTGCTAACAAGTACCAAATGATTTTGAAATTATGCCGCAGTATCAAGGGACCAAAACATAATTAATTTTTAATGTGAAAAGACAAAATTGCCCCTCAAACTTTTTTTTAAAAAACTCCTCAACCGGTGGCTGGACCACCTTGTCGGACTGACTATTTGAGCTCCGACAGCAATAGTTGGACCACCACTAGAGCTCCAGCGCCAATCACCAGACCAACAAAGGAGGTAGACTATTTTTTTAAGGTGGCCAAAGTGAGGTTTGAACGCACATCCTCTTAGCCACCAAAAGGATTATTAGCCACTAGGCTAACAAATTTTTTTCAATTATATAATGCAAATATATATATATATATATATATTTAACTTTGTTTACACTTTACATGAAACATTTATCAAGAGCTCAATGGTTACTTGTCATTTTACAAATAGCTACTCGTTAAATTATTAATGGGACTTGTCAGCAAAATTTAATATGCACTTATTTTTATAAATGCTTACTTATTTTTATTATTAAAAAAGACAAGTTCTCATTAACAATTTAACAAGTAATCATTTATGAAATAACAAGTCTCGTTACTAGCTTTGAAATTTTTTTTGATAAGTTGATAAGTAAATTTTAGTAAATTAACAAGTTCATATAAGCTTTTAACATGCAAACTTTTGTTAATAAAAATAAGTAAACATTTATAAAAAAAACACCCCATATTAAATTTCTTTGACAAGTCTCCATTGATAATTTAACAAATAACTATTTGTAAAATGACAAACCTTGTTACTAGCTTTGAAAATTTTTTTTGATGACTTCATAAGAAAATTTTAGTAAAATAACAAGTTTCTATGAGCTTTTGATATGTAAAATTTTAATAATAAAAAAAAGTAAACATTTATAAAAACCATTCTATATTAACTTTTTTTAACAAGTCTCCATTAATAATTTCATGAGAAATTATTTGTAAAATGACAAGCTTTGTCACTAGCTTTAAAATTTCTCTTGATAATTTGATAAGAAAATTTTAGCAAAACAGCAAGTTTCTATAAACTTTTGATATGTAAAATTTTAGTAATAAAAATATGTAAACATTTATAAAAACCACTCCATATTAAATTTTTTTAACAAGTCCCATTGATAATTTAATAAGTAATTATTTGTAAAATGATAAGTCTCGTTATATTTTAAAATTTGCTTTTACTTTTCATATCAATACTTATTAAGAACTTAATGGTTACTTGTCTTTTTACAAACCGCAACTTGTTAAATTAATTAACAGAACTTTTCATGATATTAAATTATTAAATTAAATAATAATATGTAAATTATTAAATATTAAATTTTTTAGTATTTTAACTAGATTTATTAAATTTTATTTGAATAAGACTTCAGAATGCCCAATGTTCCTAGAAAAAGAGTTCAGAAATAAATTAGTACCATAAAACATAGTCAAAGTCTTACTATCATTATATGTAGGCCCTATGGACATGTCACAAAGGTAGAAAACAAAAAAATTAATGACTAACTAATAGAAGGGGGTTTTTTGCTTCTCAGAAAATAATTTAGGAATAAAGTTATCCCAATATCAATATAGGGTGCTTAATGTTCTTCGAAAAGAAGTTCAAAGATAAAAATGCATCTTAACCCAAATAAAAAATACATTATTGAAATTACTATGATTAGTTGAGATTATTGTTAATTTTGGTTGGGAAAACTAAAATTTACACTTGGGAATGTATTGTTTCCTGTAACAGCCCTCCTGGGTCACCACTGCCTCTCCAGGGTCTTTTCCCAGGCGCTGGACAACACACATGTCACCACATGATTGCCGGCTTTCCCACTGGTGGTACAGTGGTTATTCCTCACCCCACCCTCACGGGGGTCTTTTGGAACCTCCCCAGACTCGAACCTCCAACCTCTACCACCTTAACGAAGTTGAGGCGAAGTCTGGTACCATTGAGTCAAGTTGACTCAATGGTACCAGACTTCGCCTCAACTTCGTTAAGGTGGTAGAGGTTGGAGGTTCGAGTCTGGGGAGGTTCCAAAAGACCCCCGTGAGGGTGGGGTGAGGAATAACCACTGTACCACCAGTGGAAAAGCCGGCAATCATGTGGTGACATGTGTGTTGTCCAGCGCCTGGGAAAAGACCCTGGAGAGGCAGTGGTGACCCAGGAGGGCTGTTACATAAAAGGATGGTACCAGACTTCGCCTCAACTTCGTTAAGGTGGTAGAGGTTGGAGGTTCGAGTCTGGGGAGGTTCCAAAAGACCCCCGTGAGGGTGGGGTGAGGAATAACCACTGTACCACCAGTGGGAAAGCCGGCAATCATGTGGTGACATGTGTGTTGTCCAGCGCCTGGGAAAAGACCCTGGAGAGGCAGTGGTGACCCAGGATGGCTGTTACATAAAAGGCGCCTTTTATGTAACAGTACGGAGCCACCCCTTGGGCCTCGACTCGGTACTGGACTCTGGCCCATCACTGGACCAAAGCCGACTTTCCCACAGGTGGTACTGCGGTTATTCCTCACCACTGCCTCTCCAGGGTCTTTTGGAACCTCCCCAGACTCGAACCTCCAACCTCTACCACCTTAATGAAGTTGAGGCGAAGTCTGGTACCATTGAGTCACTTGACCCAATGGTACCAGACTTCGCCTCAACTTCATTAAGGTGGTAGAGGTTGGAGGTTCGAGTCTGGGGAGGTTCCAAAAGACCCTGGAGAGGCAGTGGTGAGGAATAACCACAGTACCACCTGTGGGAAAGTCGGCTTTGGTCCAGTGATGGGCCAGAGTCCAGTACCGAGTCGAGGCCCAAGGGGTGGCTCCGTACTGTTACATACTTGACTCAGTGGTACCAGACTTCGCCTCAACTTCATTAAGGTGGTAGAGGTTGGAGGTTCGAGTCTGGGGAGGTTCCAAAAGACCCTGGAGAGGCAGTGGTGAGGAATAACCACAGTACCACCTGTGGAAAAGTCGGCTTTGGTCCAGTGATGGGCCAGAGTCCAGTACCGAGTCGAGGCCCAAGGGGTGGCTCCGTACTGTTACATAAAAGGCGCCTTTTATGTAACAGTACGGAGCCACCCCTTGGGCCTCGACTCGGTACTGGACTCTGGCCCATCACTGGACCAAAGCCGACTTTCCCACAGGTGGTACTGCGGTTATTCCTCACCACTGCCTCTCCAGGGTCTTTTGGAACCTCCCCAGACTCGAACCTCCAACCTCTACCACCTTAACAAAGTTGAGGCTAAGTCTGGTACCCATAGCTTTCTGTAGCGCACCCCAAAAGTTTGAAGTGAACCTTGGGTCACGATCTGACACAATTCTAGAGGGTATACCATGAAGTCTAACTATCTCCTTAATGTATATCTCAGCAAATTTCTCTAATGTAGAGGTAAACTTGATCGCCAAAAAGTGAGCTGATTTGGTGAGTTGGTCTACTATCACCCAAATAGCATCCTTACTCGAGGGTGTTCTTGGCAGTCCAGTGATGAAATCCATGGAAATATCATCCCATTTCCACTTTGGAATATCTAACGGTTGCAGTGTTCCAGCTGGCTTCTGATGTTCTATCTTTATCTTCTGACACGTTAAACATCTAGAAACAAATTCAGTTACATCTTTCTTCATTCCTGGCCACCACCAACCTTGCTTCAAATCATGGTACATTTTAGTTATACCGGGATGAATTGTATATTTGCTCCTATGAGCTTCTTCTAAAAGGATATTCCTCAATCTTGGATCATTAGGTACACAAACTCTACCTTTATACTTCATCACTGTGTCCTCAGAGATGGTAAAATTTGGGGCCTTACCTACCACTATCTCCTTCCTTATATTCCTTAAGTAGTCATCACTCTGCTGTGAGACTCTGAGATCTTCCCAGAATTTGCTCTCAAAGTCTGCTACCTGGAGTGCGGCCATTTGATGTTCAATCACATCTACTGGAACATCATGAAAACTGTTCCACAAATGATATTCATGAACCATCAAATGTGCAGCATGAATAGTCTTTCTACTTAAGGCGTCAGCTACCACGTTAGCCTTACCCGGATGGTAATGTAATTCAAAGTCATAATCCTTCAGAAATTCCATCCATCGTCGCTGCCTCATATTAAGCTCTTTTTGATCAAATAAATACTTCAGGCTCTTATGGTCACTGAAGATTTGAAACTTAGATCCATACAAGTAGTGTCTCCATATCTTCAGAGCAAACACAACTGCAGCTAACTCCAAGTCATGAGTAGGGTAATTTTCCTCGTGTGGTCTCAACTGTCTGGAGGAATAGGCAACCACTCGGTCATTTTGCATCAAAACACATCCTAAACCCTTTAAAGAAGCATCAGTGTACAGAGTGTACGGCACCACAGGGTCAGGAATAGTCAATACTGGAGTAGTGGTTAACGTCTTTTTCAATTCTTGGAAAGCAGCTTCACATTTGTCAGTCCAAATAAATGGGGCATCCTTCTTAGTTAGCTTAGTTAAGGGCATCGCAATTTGCAAAAATCCCTTAATAAAGCGACGATAATAACCTGCTAGACCTAAAAAGCTTCGTATCTCTGTAACAGATTTTGGCTGTTCCCACTTCATCACTGCATCAATCTTGCTAGGATCCACCGCAACTCCATCTCTGGACACAACATGGCCCAAAAACTTTACTTCTTGGAGCCAAAATTCACACTTGCTTAATTTGGCATAAAGCTTATGTTCCCTCAAAACTTGCAAGACGATTCTTAAATGTTCACCATGAGCCTCCTCATCCTTTGAATAAATAAGAATGTCATCAATAAACACTACTACAAACTTATCTAAATAGGGTCGAAAGATCCTATTCATGTAATCCATGAATACCGCAGGAGCATTCGTAAGTCCAAACAGCATCACCATGAATTCATAATGCCCATATCTCGTCCGAAATGCTGTCTTAGGTATATCCTCTGCTCTTACTCTCAATTGGTGGTACCCTGACCTTAAGTCAATCTTTGAGAAAACTGCGGATCCCACAAGCTGATCCAGCAAATCATCGATTCTCGGAAGTGGATATTTGTTCTTGATGGTTACTTTGTTCAATTGTCTATAATCAATGCACAATCGGAGGCTTCTGTCCTTCTTCTTTACAAAAAGGACTGGAGATCCCCAAGGTGAAACACTCGGTCTGATGAAACCCTTCTCAAGTAGCTCTTCAATTTGCCTTTTCAGTTCCGCTAACTCTGAAGGGGACATCCGATAAGGAGCCTTAGAAATTGGCCCTGTACCGGGTACCAATTCAATTGAGAACTCTACCTCGCGCTTTGGGGGTAAACCGGAGACTTCGTCTGGAAATACATCCGCAAATTCTTTGACAATTGGGATATTCTTCACGCCTTCATCAATCTCAGCTTGGATAGAGAAGAAAACCATGTAGGCCTGGCAACCCTTCTTCATACATCTATCAACTTGCGCCGCCGACAAGAAAACATGATCTTGAGTCTCGACTGGGGTCACCGACAAAGAAGATAAAGACACACTCCTCTCTCTACAATCTAGGATAGCACCATTTGCAGCCATCCAATTCATTCCCACAATTACATCCATACCTCTCAGTGGTAGGATAATTAAGTCTATAGTTGTTTTTCTATTTTTAAACTCGACTACTAGGTTAAGGCATGCCTTAGCGGTCCTCACAGATTCTCCCGCAGGAGTAGACACATTCATATCAAAAGGTAAAATACACACAGGCAAATCAAGGTTCTTTACACAAGTTTCAGAAATAAAAGAGTGTGTAGCACCCGAATCAAATAGTGCAATAATATCATGATGAAGGATTTTGATGTTACCTCTAATGGCATCTGGGGAGTTCATGGTGTCCTGAGTAAGAGCAAACACACGACCAAAGACAGTAGGATGTTGGGAAGGGTTCTTCATATTTGAGCCCTGGTTGTCCCCACAAAACTTTGCAATGTGACCGGGTTTCCCACAAATGTAACAGACCCAGCACTGTCCGAAATGACGACGCCCGCATTTAGTGCACTGTTGAGAGCTCGCTGTACTCGGGGCAGGGGTAGATACTGTTGGGCTCCTCTGTGACCCGTGATAACTACTATGATAGCTCCTCTGTCCTTGGCCCCTTTGAAATAGACCCTTCTGCCTTCCTTGGTTCCATGAGCTACTCGAACCCTGATGGTTTTTCTTCATAATGCCTCCGGTGGGTCGAGGGTAGGTTGGGGGTCTATTATATGAATAACCCCTCTTCTCTCTCTCAACCTCCTTCTTACTGCGAGCTACTACTTGTAGTTTTATGCACATTTCATCATAATCTCGGATATCTAGATGAGCCAATTGTTCCCTCAATTCTGGTCTAGCCTTCTCCAATAAGCGCTTAGCCTTCCATTCGGAATCATCCCTATACTGCAGGTACGTGGAGTATCTAGATAACTCCTAAAACTTAGCAATGAATGTGTCCTCATCGAGGTTCCCTTGCTTAAAGGCATGGAATTCCGCTTCCTTCTCAGACCTTAACTCTGATGGAAAGTAATGCCTGAATAATTTTTCCTTGAATTCCTCCCAGGTGAGTGTAGAATCATCCCTGGGCCCTGCTGTCTCCCACCAATCTCTTGCTCCTTTCACTAGGAGCACTAATGCTACTTATACTTTTTGATTGCTGGTGCATGTGACTACTCAAAAGATGGATTCGAGTCTCTTCACCCATTCCTCTACCACGGATGGTTTAAGGTTACCATCAAACGTAGGAGGGTTAAACTTCCTAACAGTTTCCCACACATCAGTAATGGTCGGTGGGGCTCTCTGTTCCTCCTGCCTAATTTCTTTCCTTCTAGACTCATGATCTCTCAGAGTGGCAGGATGTGAGGAACTGCCTTCCCCCACATGACTCTCAACATGAGCCCTATCTCCATTTTCAGTTACCTTTTGCCTCTTTAGCTCCGTCAACTCTTGTTCGTATCCTTGAACCTTGTCTGTTAATGTTTTTACAAGCATTCTTAATTCCGCCAAGTCAGGCTCCTCATTTGGCAGTGGCGGTGGCAGGTGCTTATGTTGGAATCCTGAGTTACCACGAGTAACAAGCATTTTCTCTCCCCTCCTAAAGGATACAAGATGTAAATAATAAAATTAGCCTAGCTATATAATGGCCATACAATGAGAAGCACCATAACAATGTATATTGCCAACCGACTATATGCAATGCACCACACATAATAAATACATATTAAATTCACACAAATAATAGTTTCAAATAAAAGTTTAAATAAGTGTTACTAAAATATAGGCTCGAAACATAATGCTCTGATACCAATATGTAACACCCTCAAATTTACAAACCGATTTTTCACAAATTATTAATTCAACAAATCATTTTTTTTTCATTGAACCCTTATCATACCCTTATCATGGTAGAAAAATTTCTACCATGATACATCCAAGACAATATACCACAGGTCTTAAAATATCTCAAAAAGCAATTAGAACCATGAGGGACAGACATGATCCTCATAGCATGTTATTTAAATTAGGTCATGAATCAAAAGGGACAGACATAATCCTCTTGGACATATAAATGCATTTAATAAAAAGGATTAGAGTTTACATGCTCCATAGACAAGATATGTCCTAAGTTGGCACAAGATACATTGTATAATTCAAAATAAGAGGCAACGTAAAAGATGGTGTCTCATACACCATAATTACACCTCTGGTGCTTTCTCGGCCGGATTCGCTCCTGTAAAAATATTAACCACGGGGAATGAGACTTAAAAGTCCCAGTAACCAAAAATTAATATGTAATGATGCATGCGGATGTAACTAATCATGCGATTGCTAAGTGGGCACACAAAACATTTAACCAAACAATATTTTCAAACAAACCGAACAAGTATTTAATTGCATGACTGCACCTTATCTCCTCCTTTCACCATGCTCGGACGCCAAATCACCCGGCCAAAGGTGAGTTGGACCAAGCGACACGCCACTCATTGGGTCCAATGAGGGCTTACCACGTGGTAATAATTAACAGAACAGAAATTCCCATTAACACCATACATTAAAATACCCTGACAAGTCATGCATCATTCAAATATCCAAACAGGAATATATCCGAACAATAATATCTCATCATGATAAATAAAAAATAAATTTTTAACCCGCTTGGCAATAATTTCAAACAAGTATATACAGTATTTATTTTCAATAATTCATAATTTTTCCAAACAACAAAACAACACATAACCATTCACAAACACACTCATCACAACACATTAATAATGGTTACCTTGTGTCTTGAATAACAAGTTCCCCTTCACAACTCCTTTTTCACCACTATCTTTGTCAATATAATCTACATAATTATTTCACAATACTATATATTAATTTTATATTAAAATAAATAACTTTAATTTAAAGAGTTAGAAAGTCTTAGATCTATAATCCATATTAATACTAATTTAAGATTTATGCCTCATTTAACTTTCTAAATTCTTTTCTAAAATTCTCGTACCCTAATAAACTATTTTTTTTATCCTCAAATCACTTCTAGTATCACAATTTCATCATTCTATATTCTAAAAATTCGTTTAAAAATAAATTAAAAATTTTAGAATTATCCTGAAACCTCAAATCACCTTTCTATAACCTCAAAAATACCTATTCATACTTAAATAAATATTTAATAATCAGAGATTTATCCCTACATCTCAGATTCCACATAAATTCAACCATATAGATCTAGATTTTAACTCAAAAATTCTTAAACATGAGTTTCAACCTCAAGAAAATATTCTATAATATTTATTATATCCCTAAGAGTTTTAACCTATATTTTAATCTATCATATCATCAGATTAACTATCCTATAAAAAAAATCTTAATCAAAATATTTACTCTATCCTACAAAATAATCATATCACTAGAAAGCTAATATTATTTAGAAAATAACTATAAAATTAATTTTGTAATTAAATAAATTTTTAAATGCTAATCTAAACAGGAAAGTTAGAACATACCTGAAGAAAAAGAAAATAATCCTCCCTTGCGAGAAAACGCCGAGCAACGTGAGAGGAAGAGAGAAAAATAATATAAAAATGGGATTGTGAGTCCCAAAATTATATTAAAAAAAACTATAGGTTTGAATTTAATTATTCAAACCTTTGGGCCAAAAGTTGCAATTTTCTCTAAATTGCATCTTACCCTCTCATGCTTCCTAATGCACACACCCCCTCCTTTTTATACATGAAGGCACCTCTTCTCTTCCCTCATCTAACCAATGTGGGACTTAGAAACAACAACCTTCTACCCCCCTTTTTTTGTTCCTTCTACCTTCTCTTTTTTTTAAACACACACATAAAAAAAAATTATTTGTATATTATATCTTATCTAAATATTACTTATGTGGTTTTAAATTTAAATTTTTAAATTCATAATTAAATACCTAACCATAATATTATTTCTAAATAACCTCAAATAATATAAATTCCTATTATTATCATTTTTTTTCTCAAAACCTAAATTCCACAATTTCTTTATTATATAAAAAATCAGGATGTTACATTTCCCACTATGAAACTAAAATTAACTTGTAAAACTTTTGAAAGACATTTATGAATATATGATAATCTTAAAAATTTATCAAAATCACTTTTGAATATGAAGCTAATCATTGGTAAATTTTTATACTTGTTAATATATAGGTAAACTACTTAGAAAGTCAAGGAAAGACACTACTGAAATTACTATTATAGGTTGAGACTATTATTAATGTCAATTGGGGGAAATAAGGATCCCAAGTAATATGGGTTGAGACTATTGAATTTGCTATTATGAGTTGAGATTATTGTTAATCCCATTTTCAAGTTTAGATTCTAGTTTTTCTAACTGAGATTGGAGTCGAAAAAACAAGTTAAGCATGTGAGCTAGCTTGTTTAACCCACAAAATTTGACGGATTAGATTGAACAAATTAGTTCGTTTTTTTAAAATGGATTGGGCTAACCCAACCCACAAAACTAGTAGGTTAACACAAGTTAGTCCGCGGGTTAGCATATTTTTTAAGAATAATTTTTTTATTTTTTAATCATATTATATCTTTTTATAAATCTACAATAATGATAATATCTCTCAAATATATAATTTATAACTCCCAAATATATTCTTTACATTTGAAATATAATATAAATCTTTTTTACAATTTGCAATTAAAATTTTTGTTGTAGTTTGTAAATCAATGATTTATTAGTTTTTATAAAAATATTTTGAATATATATTATTTGTTAATCTCATAAGATCTATTGATTGAAATCATAAATATAAATTCATTAGAAAAAGTAATATGGGTTTATGTTTAAATTTTCTTTCCTAGTGAGAAAGATAATACACCTAGGCGAGAAGATGATTAATAGTAAAAATTTAACAAAATAAATTTGCTTGGTTGAATTTTATATTTATTTTATTTATTTACAAGTTCTTTAATTGTTAATTTGTCTTAAAATGTGAAATAAATATATATATTTATATTATATAAATTTTAAATTGTTAAAAAAATTGATAAATTTCTGCCGGCTGGGAGTTGAGTTGGGTTTTTCAACCCGTTTTATTTGACGGGTTAGCTTAACCCAACCCGCAAAAATACTAACTCACGAGCTGGCCCGTAACCCGTTTATCCAGTACTAATTGAGATTAACAATAATTTCAATCTATAATAGTAATTTTAATACTTGAAATCAACTTTATAAACTCATATATTTTTAATTTTAGGTAAGAAACATATTTAATTATTGGGATTTCAATAATTTGAGGTTCATAATTGTAATCAATGGTCTTGTAAGATTTTTAATTGTCATTTTCTCTTATATCTTCTTGAGGACTGAAATTATATCCATTCTGAGTTCTAAAACTCGTATTTGCGGCCTTATATGTCTGCTATGTTTTGCACTTTTCTTGACTTCCTAAGAGATATTCAGAGAACGCATTTGGAAAAATAAAGGGTACACTAATAGTTGCTTGAATGGGATATAATCTGTTATTGTTTATGCTCCTGCAACTGCAAAATTACTACATAATAGGCCTCGCCTTCGATGAACTCAGGTTTTAACTTACCAAACTAGTTTATTTATCATGACTAAACTTCCTGAAGTTTTTCATGATGGCAAAATTAGCCTTTGGTTGAAAATCCCGTGCCCTTGTCTGGTCAAAATGTTATATTGGGCTCCTTTTTCAGATTACTTTATTAGGATCCTTTGATAGTCGTATAATTATTTTTTCTTTTGTTTATCATTTTGTTATCATTGTTCAATAAATTTTATTATTTTTAAAGTAAGAATATAAAATATTTTTTATCTTGAATATACTTATTTTATTTTGTCACACTGTAAAATTTATGTTTTCATTTTATATAAAGCATTGTGCATATCTTGTCTTTGTTCTGAAGTTTCATGCTTAATGCAAGTATATTTTGATTTTGTGTCCTACAAAGTTATAATTAAATAGAAAATCATATCACTGTTTTTCCAAATTTCAATACCTATGAGACATTTGTTTATTTGAATTAGCGTCTCCCCAAAAAAAGTTAGAAAGTGAATGAAGGGACATTGATAAGGATAAGGATATTTATTTGATCCACAACAATCAAGATTTGAAAGTGAAAGCTCTCTCTTTTCCATTTCAATCACTATAATTGCCCAACACTGCTCCCACTTTCCACCTCATTCAACATCTCTTTAAATAAAGCGCTAAAAGATCATGGATCGAAACTTTTCTTTTGCTATTACTAAAGTGAAGATTAGAAAAGAAAGAAAAAGAATAGAGGATGGTGGGTTGTTGAAGTGACGAAAAAAGAAAGAAGTGACACCCATCAACGTCCACTGCAGATTGCACATGCTTATTCTTCTTTCAAGCTGCAGCAAAGGAAGCACTTTTTGGTCCTTTGAATACTTATTGATGTCATTTCCATCCGCTTTTACTTTAAGCTAGCACATTATTTTCACTCTCACTGCAATTCCAGTTATTGATCCTATGCTTCTCTGCTTGCTTATACATGGCTTCTGGTTTAAGCTCCATTGGGTTGACTCTGCTGTCATTCTTGAAGTACTGACTTGTGCACCTTTTTAGTATAAACTTCTTGAGATTTGGCTCTTTCAATTTTCCCCTCTCCATCTCCCAAAACACAACAATTTTATATTCAATTATAATTTGACTGTTATTTTTTAAATAATTTTTCTTGACAACCTCACCGGGATATTTTAACAGCTTCATCTTTGCCAGCTCAATCTGTCATTATTTGGCGGGTTGACCTCCCGTATTACCAGCTCTAAAGCAAGTCAACAAGTCAAGACTCAAATGTGAAAGCATCCCCTCTTTTTCCTAACTCGGAACATCTTTGTTGAACATTGGGTTCTAAATTGCCAACCTCCTTTGATTTTTATGACTAAACTCCGTAGGCTTTAATGACGACGAATGGACAACTTTGAGGTCGTATATCTTCGTGTAAGACTTAAATTCGCTAAGCTGTACACAACCTTTCAATTACGTACACTGGTTCTAAGCTGCAGCAAAGTAAGCACTTTTTGTTCTTCTTCAACATTTTTTTTAATCTCAGTGTCAACTCTTCTCTTCTCCTAATGAAGCTCCTATTATTTATCCTATGCTTGTCTAATCCATTCTATATCACTTCTACCTTGAATTCGGATGGGCTGATTCTATTGTCTCTCCTCAACCACTGGACTTCTGTGCCTCCTTCTTTGAAGTCCAGCTGGAAATCCTCTGATTCTACCCCTTGTTCTTGGATAGGAATAAAATGCGACCGCTACAGCAACGTGGTCTTCTTAAACCTCACTGCATCTCAGATTTTTGGACAGCTTGGGCCAGAAATTGGACAGTTGACTCACTTGCAGAACCTTTCGTTGGCAATAAATGGTTTCTCAGGAACAATACCCCCCAGAGTTAGGCAATTGTAGTCTGCTTGAGTATATTGATCTTTCTAAGAATCAATTGTCTGGAAAAATGCCTCCAGAAATTGGAAACTGCAAATCTTTGAAGTCGTTACGTTTGTATTCCAATCAACTAGAGGGACCAATTCCAAATAAGTTGGGAATACTAAGTCAGCTGGAGGACCTTGAATTGTATTCCAACCATTTGACAGGCAAAATTCCAGTTACCATTTGGAAGATTCAGAGTGTCAAGCATGTCCTTGTTCATGATAATAACCTCACCGGGAAATTGTCTTCTGAGTTGACAGAGCTCAAGCATCTGAAAAATATCTCATTGTCTGACAACCAATTCTTTGGACCAATTCCTCAAGGTTTGGGAATCAATAGTAGTTTAGTGATGCTAAGCTTGATGAATAATACGTTCACTGGTAACATCCCGCCAAATCTTTGTTTTGGAAAGCAACTGCGCACGCTGTATTTAGGTCTTAATCAACTTCAAGGGGGCATACCTCAAGATTTGGGAAAGTGTGCAACTCTTGCACGGTTAGTTCTCAATGACAATAATCTTTCAGGGTCTATTCCTAAATTTGAAGGTAATCAGAATCTTATAATCATAGACATTAGCAAGAACAACATCAGTGGAGTAATTCCATCGAGTTTGGGGAACTGCACAAATCTTATTGGTTTAATGTTGTCCACGAATAACATTATAGGTCTTATACCCTCAGAGCTAGGAAACCTTGTGAAACTTCAGGTTTTAAATCTTGCTCACAATAACCTAGTAGGTATTTTGCCACTGCAACTGTCAAACTGTACACAAATGTCTACATTTGATGTAGGATTTAATTTTCTTAATGGTTCATTCCCATCAAGCATAAGGAGCTGGACTAGAATAAACAGATTGATTTTAAGAGAGAATCATTTCAGTGGGTTTGTCCCATATTTCTTCTCAGAGTATGCTCAGCTTCTCGAGCTACAACTTGGTGGAAATATGATCCAAGGAACAATTCCTGCATCAATTGGATCATTGGTTCACTTGTATGAGTTGAATCTGAGCGCTAATAAATTAACAGTTGGGATCCCCCAAGACGTTGGGAAGTTGAAAATGCTAGAAAGTCTAGATATATCCCTGAACAGTTTGACAGGGAGCATACAAATTCTTGGTGAACTTGTTTCATTAACAGAAGTCAATATATCTTACAACTCATTCTTCGGTCCTTTACCAGAAAGGACGATTCAACTACTGGATTTATATCCATCGTCATTCTTTGGCAATCCTGGCCTTTGTGTTAGTTGTTCGACTTCAGATGGCCCGAGTTGCATAAAAACTAGCCATTTGAAGCCATGCGCCACTAATTCAACTGACCAAGAAGGCAACAAGCATTCGAATTTAGTAGTACTTGGACTAATAGTGTTTGTCATTTGCTGGTCATCTATCATTTTCCTGTCAAGCGTAATTTACCTATCATTTGTCATTTACATCCGCCAGTTTGGTCAAATATCTTACATGGAGGTCAATGTTAACTGTGAAGAGCAAGAGGCTTTGTTTTCAAATCACGAGGGGGGTTTTAGAATTATTGACCTAATGGATGCTACAGATTTTCTACATGATCGATATATAATTGGTGAAGGAGGGCATGGGATTGTTTATAAAGCTGAACTTGGTGTTGGAGTTTTTGCTGTTAAGAAGGTTAAACTTGCAGGGAGCAATAGGAGGAAATTGAACTTGGTCAGAGAAATTGAAATGACTAAGAACTTTAGGCATCAAAATCTAGCAAGATGCTTAGGCTCTTGGATATGTGAAGATATGGTCTAACCATCAGCAGGTGCATGGAAAATGAAGCCTTAACGATGTTTTGCATGAAAGCAATCCACAAACATGCTTAGCTTGGAATGTTCGCTATAAGATTGCTATGGAATAACAAAGGGATTGGCATATCTCCATCATGACTGTGATCCTCCCATATTGCATCGAGACATCAACCAAAGAATATACTTCTTGATTCTGATATGCAGCCTTGCATTAGTGATTTTGGTATTTCCATTACTTGGACGAGTTTGCTCTGGCACGTTTGCGGTCAACATATCATCTAGGTACTCGTGGGGTTATGGCACCAGGTAATTGCTATTGTTCAGCACTTGGTTGATTAGTTTCCTTTCTCTCAATAAAACTAGAATGGATTTCATCCCTAGAAGATGATGGGCCTGTTTTGTTTAATATTTAAAAATACTCCCTCCGTTCAAAAATATAAAATATTTTTTGAGAAGTTATATGTTAAAAAATATAGGCATTTTTAGTCTTTTGAGGTGTAATTATTACATTTTTTTTAAAAGTATTCCAATTGATAAATGATTTTATATTTATTGTAGGGTATTTAATAGGGGTAAATATGAAATAGGGTTGGTTTGAAAGTAGGTAATTACTTTATTGAGGGCTGAGGTTTGATTAAAAATGTTTTTACATTTTTTTAATAGAGGGAGTAAGTGTTTTTATGTAGCTTAGAGATTTTGGACCCGTTTATTTAAGATTAAAAAATAAATAATTTTTATGGGTTTATAAATATTTTTAAAAAGAGATTTATTTTGTAGAGATTTTATAAAAATCAAACATTTTTTATCTTTGGATACAATAATAAAAAAAACATCATTAGTTCGTTATTATTTAATTTTATGAGATCTTTCTTAATTTTTGTTTTTAAAAAATAATTTATTATTATATTATTTTAAAATTTTATGATATCTTGGTGTATCTTCGCCTCATTAAACCCACTCTCTTCCATCTATCGCATTACATTATTTTGAGGCCTACTCAAATAGCTTTTTAAAAGCGAAAATCTACTTCTTTTCAGATTTTGATTATTTTTAAAAGTTTAAACCAACATCATAAAAACTTCTAAAATAATTTTAAAAAAAATAAATAGTTTTTTCATGAAATAAGCTAAAACAAATTGGCCCTTTTTATAAAAACAGATTTAGTTTATAGATATTTTATAAAAAGCCGATAAATTTTATGTTTGGTTCTATAATAAAAAGGTGTGATTATTAGCCTGGTTATTTTTAAATTTTTTATGATATCTTCCTTGATTTTTTGTTTTATAAAATAATTTATTATTTCTATTATTTTAAAAATTTATTATATCTTTACATATCCTGCCTCTTTAAAATGCTATCTCATCTACGCATTATATTATTTCCAGAAGCTACTCAAAATAGCTTCTTAAAATAATCAGAAATCTACTTTTTTTTCAAAGTCTCATTTATTTCACCAGTTTAACCCCCCATCTTAAAAATCCCAAAATAGCTTTTTTTTTTCACAAAAATGAGTGCTTTTTTTTTTTACCCTAAGCTAAACCAACTGGGTCCATTATTTCTGCAGATGATGAATTAACAGTAAAGGCTTGTGGTTAATTGTGCAGGGCCACGCAATTCACCATCCCCATCGGGAATTACTGGTTCCCTAATCCCATAAAACCAACTGAAAATATATGAAAAGTATAATATTTCATCCCATTTTACATGTTTACATTCTCTTAGCAGAGATAGCATGTCTGGGAGTTACGAGCTGTGAACTTGATGATATAGTTATGGGTGCTTTTGCTGAGCTGATAAACAGGAAGAACGTATGGATTCCTCATTTATGGAAGAGCCCCCTTTAGTAGTGTGTTTAAATCTTTGGAAAAGAACAACAGAACTTGAAGAGATTGTTGATTCAAGCATTGCAAGGGAGATTTCAGATTTAAATGTAATGGGGCAAGTTATGAAGGTACTTTTGGTGGCTTTAATGTGTACTGAGACAAATCCAGGAAGAGGCTGAAATGAGAGATGCTGCTGAATTCTTTGAACAATCCATTGATCCAGGTAGGACTTGTGTCCAATCGACAATGACAAGGGCTATTAACTTCCATGAAGTCATATTTACAATAAAAGAAGGGAGAATGACATTTACAGCCCCCTTAAGAGAATTTGTCATAATTAGGGCCTATCAGTTAAGGTTGAGCTTTTAGCGACAACATATACGTGTTTTACAAGATAATATCTGATAGGTTCTTAATGCGATAGATTTCCTTAAGAGGATCATAAATGCCATTCTCCCACAAAATAATTTGTTAGATTAAAAACTCTTGGCTTGTTAGCCTTCTCTCCTCCCTGTTTTCTTCTACATCGCCTTCCTTATATTCTCTTAACCCCTTTGGATATCCAGTATCTGTGAAGTACTGTTTGATTGCCATACATCTTACGCTAGTGCTTAATTCCATCTAATGACACGTCGAAAAGAAACAAGGAAATCAAAAAATAATCACGCTTCCTTTCTGCTATCATTAATCATTACTCCTAAGATGGTTTATAAAACACAAGGGTTTGATATGTAAGCTATTTCTAGTTATCGGAAGGGCTGTGCGACTTCTGTGTTGTCTAATTTATACAGGAATTTTTGTTCAACACGACAGAGCTTCATTCATTTTGGGGATTTCTCTTGCTACTAGCAGCAGCCTCCTATTTTTTTGAGTAGTTGATTAGCAGGGCGAGAGACACCATCAAGTAGCTCTCTTTTTTGTATTATTTTTTTTTTTAGTTCTACTTTGAGTATTCATTCTTTCTCATATTTTCCTTGCTTGTAGATAATTTGGAAACTTTTCCCCTGGTGCTTTTTCTTCAGATAAGTAGGGTTTTAACGTTAGAGAATTATGTAGAATCATAATTCTACCCCAACCAGCTGGATGCATGGCAATAACCTCCATAAAATTAAATGCCAAAATACTATTCATTTCATACCAGTTTGCATCTCTCTCCCCTGTTTATGCTAACAGTAGTTAGATGGGTTCCTAGCAAATTATTTACTGACCCTATCCCCTAGTTCCCATGTAACACATCTTTCCTCTTTGATAGCATATGGATACTAATGAATAGGCTGGGCATGAAAGTCTGAGGTGAGGTCATTGTGATGCCTGTGCTGGTTGTTATCCCTTTTTACCCATATAGATTTTTCTTCATCTATTATGAATACTGTCTCTGTACACCCCCCCCCCCAAATCTTTGATAATAGTGTTATAGTTGCTTCCGTAAAAGCTTTTTCCTTAAATATCAGATGATGTTTTCTCCTCTCTTACTTGTTAATCTTCTTCATGAAGCATCCCTTAAATTTTGCATTGCAATATTTTAAAAGGATTTAATGCAACTATTTCCAATCTCGAAGGAGGAAGTCGAGATACCTGCCAGTGAAGGTTCTTTCCCAATTCTTCACATACTGATGGACGCTAATTAAAAACCCAAACAATCTGAATATCATCGGCAGAGGAACTCATGGGAGTTGTTTATAAAGTTCCACTAGGTCCAGTCCTAGTTTATGCAGTAAAGAAGGTAGCATTTGCTGGGAACAAAAGGAAGATCCAAAGCATAGTTAGAGAAGTTAAAATCCTTGGAAAGATTAGGCACCCAAATATAGTCAGATTGCTTAGACTTTTCGTGTTACAAGGACTATTGTCTAATCTTGTACAATACATGCCAAATGGAAACCTTCATGATGTTTTACATGAACGGACCCACCTCCATCCCTGGAGTGGAATGTCCGTTATAGGATAGCTGCTGGAATGCTGAGGGATTGGCTCATCTCCACTATGTGTGCCTTCCCGCCATAGTGCACTGTGACATCAAAGCAAAAATATACT